>NC_136596.1:28860139-29082639 GCF_910589615.1 Taurulus bubalis
TCCACTGCAGCAAACGGCACACATCGGCATTCATGTTCAGCCTTCTGGAGAAAGATTTTTTTTTAAAACACGAGGGCGTGGAGAACATTGTACATATTACTGGGCGTTAACATCAAAAAGGTAGAGGAGCAGAGATTTCTTAAGCTTCCAATGAAGTGCGATTTTTTTTTAAGCAAAAATAACATACAGCCCGTTTGAGTCCAGCAGCGAGAAGAGGGGCAACGAGCTCGTCCTCTTTTAGAGCGCGGGCCCGACCTTCTCCACCATCAAATAACGACTGAACGTCTTTTCACAGAAGAGAACTCCTTCCCTTAGTGCGTGTGTGTGTGTGTGTGTGTGTGTGTGTGTGTGTGCGTGTGTGTCCCTGAGCGCGAGCAGAGATGGTAATGCGTGTTCAGTGAATATCGGGGTCGATTAGAGAGTCTCGTCTGGCCGGCCACACAGATTAGACAGGCGGAGCAGATCGCGGCCGCGGGCGGGTCATCTGGCGCTCTGACCCACATTGCTGTGATGTGCACGTCACTTCCCATTACGCCGGCATTCGGACGGCCACATCAGCTGAGCGCGCCGTGTGATCTGCGTACCCTCCCCGCGGGCGAGGACTCGCTCACCGTTAGCCTCACGCTCCATCGCCGGCCGGCCCGGCGACAGGAAGCGTCGGATGAGTCACGCCGAGGCATCGCCGGCTCGGCTCTCGGTCCAAAACTGCGTGGGTGGTGGATTTGGCACGCTAGCAGAATGTTGACCTTGATGCTAATATGCTAAATATCCAAGCTTCAGGATGTCAAGTCAAATAACATGAACGTGTGACAGCAGCTCTGCTGACTTTATTTTAGCCAAAAGCAGTGTGCATCTACATTAACATCAGGTCTGCGCTTAAGGCCAGGGCGAGTATTCCCACCAACGGCTCCAACCAATGACTCACTTGGTTCACTTCAGTGGCTTCTCATGGTCGGCCCTGTGAGGAGAGCTTCTGAACCACCACACGTCACATTTAGCTGAGGCCTTCATCCAAAGAGTCTTACAATAAGTGCATTCAACCACGAGTACAAGCTAGGAACAAGAAAGTACAATTTCTTCAATAAAGTTTAACTAAAGTGCTATCAGTAAGAGACATTTAAGAGCCACTAAAGTGCTATCAGTAAGTGTTATTTAAATGCTACTACGGCGCTACCTTCCTTATTCAAGGTGTAGTGGAGAAAGATGTTGCAGAGAGCAGAACATACAAAACGCAAATCACTAATTTGATCTCCCAATCTGACATTTCCACAAGCACTTGGCCCAAAAATACATGCGCCCTGCCGCCCGTCATTGGAAGCACGCTTGGGCATAGAAGGAGGAAGAGGAAGAGGAAGAGGCCTGCAGCTGGCTGACAGAGACAGGTCTGTTTCTGGCTGCCGGAGAGATAATTGGCAGCTCCGGAGTGAAAAGCAGGCTCAGCAACAGATAAGGGCCGTGTGGAAAGCTCCATAATCATCACGGATTAGCAAATGATAAATCATGGGTTCACACAAGTATGCTGTCACTGCTGGAAGAGAGGTAGGAGAGAGCGGATGTGGAGGGATGTGGAAAGAGAGAGAATAGTAGTGGAGATGTGGATGTTTTTGCTGTAATTCAAAAGGGAAAACACAATAATACCATCTAGCAGGTCAGCAGGAGAGGCAGGCGAAGAGGGGGAAATGAAAAGAGGAGAAATTAAAAGCTCTGCCAACACTCCAGCTAATACAATCTCCTGCCTGTCAGATTACCTTCTTTAATCCAGAAAGGTTTAACGCCTCTTAGAAATCTGAAAGGAGACATGAATTCAGCAGAGATTTTCCTCTGCTAGCGAGGAGGAAGGTGCCGAAGAGGAGGGTTAAGTCTCTGAGCGACTCTCCAAAGCACTGGCCTCGACAACTCTGCTGCAGAGGATCAGCCGATCCCACCGCCGCAGCGTTCCACTTATGCCGCGGCCGTGCATTTTGTGCATCTCTAAAAATATCATACATGAGCTGCGTGCGTTTGATCCCCAGCGGGCCGAGCGGTGGCCGGTCTTCCATCCGTACGGTCGGACAAAACGCTGAGCTTAGCGTTGGCTTAGGCGGAGCTGATGAGGTCAACGGAGCACAAAGCATTAACGGCTCCCTGCTGGGCGGGGCGCCGCGCTTTGTAATATTTGTCACACAAAAAATAAACTGGTAATGTGGCTTAATGGGAATAAAATGGCGGAGAGGATGAGGACCATATTTGGTGTAGAAGGTGAAAGTAATTCTGATTGGTCGAGGTAATCACACCAGACAAAGGGACAAAATAAATACATAACGCACTTTGAGGTATTTCATTTTGCACGTTGCGTACCTCCCATCGTCTCGTGTTGTGCATTGGTGGCCGTTGAATCGATTTCTTAGGGTCTGAAATGAGACGTTTTCCCTCTTCCAACAACCCTCTGGTGACGCTTCTCTTCCCGCTCACTTATGAGCTGAAGCCGCCACCCGGCAGCACCTCGGCTCAATGCGGGGCGCATCAGTATCCAGGTCACTCCCCTGCTGGCGCCCGCTGATAACACAAATGTGAAATCAGTATTGCCGCCTGTGATTTCCACTCCTCTGCTACCCAGCCAGCTCTGTGCCATTTCTAAATCTGGCAGCGTGAGGCTTCCCTGCTTTGCGGATGGGGGGTGTTTTAAGCGATGGCCCGGTTCTCTGCACCCCACGATGCATATTGCTGCATTGCGGGGTGCAGACGAGGAACCCGCTGATCCGCCACTGCACTGCGTCGACTCGACAGATTAAAAACATGGATTATGCGCCATAAGTGAGCGTTGTGTAACCTTTTGTTTGGGTACGGCGACATATTTCTGCTGCGCTTTAATGACTCAATTAAGGCCCACAGACTCAAACGAGTACCCGAATAACACAGTCTGATAGTCAGAGCATGGATCGTGGGTGCGGGCTTTGACAATGCCAGATTTCAAAGCGGGCCGCGAGTCTGACCTGGGGATAAAGTCTGCTGAAGATAGGGAAGTGGCAGCAGGCTCCAAGAGAAATGTCACGGTTAAATCCAGAAGACAACCACAAAGGGCCCTCTCATCCCGCTTTGTTGGAGATCCTCAAAACTGCCGCGAAAAAGAGCCCAGGATACATATTCATCAGCCTCCGAGCTCATGACTGAAATGAGCCGACAAAGCTTTGGAGAAGAGGAGCGTGACGCGCAGAGCGCTTCTCTCAGGCTGCAGGAGTGGATGAGTCAACCAGAGCCAGGCTGACGGGACGTGATCAAGAGCATCTGAAAAGGTGCAGCAGAGACGGCCTGTCAATCAGCGCTGGAAGGGCGAGGATACTAGCAGGGAGAACCAGTACCATCGAGACAGAGGCCCGGGTTAATGCTGAGAGGAGCTGGCAGCAGGGAGACGAGCTTAAAGTGGGAATGAACCCCTGGAGCCTTGGCAGGAGGCTCCGTGGCACGTGGAGGCGGGGGGTTCTGGGAAGTCTTGGCGCTCCGCCTGATGGAGTCCCTACTGGACTCTGCTGCCCGTCCCCGGGTTCAGCCGGTCTGGCTCTGCAATGGTCCTCCATCACGCCCACAAAGCCCCAAGGCTCGTCGCATCGTGCCGGACGGAAAGGTTCTGTAAATGTTCTGATGCTTTTTCCTCAGGCAGGGTTCATTTATTTGGAGTTTGAAGCTGTTGGGAGCTGCTTTTTGGTGCCAGTATTATACTAAACACTGGCACCAAATAACACTCACCGTCTTTAAAGATACTGCTTTAAAGATGGTGAGCACTTTGACGTATCAGGAACCGCTACGACGCCGGTTGGAGCCCGCCGACCGGCGTCACATGTCGCTTCCTTTTCCAAAGCATGACTTCTTACACTGCCAAGGAAAGGATAACATGATAAAAAATAATTAGAAAAACCTGATCATTTGCAAGAATTGGACTCATGGGACTCTGAAACTATAATAATCATTTTCATCTGTGCAAAGACCAATATAATAATGCAACCTATTCATTTAAACCAGGGTTGCAGAGAACTAAATGTTCCAGGTATTCCAATAAACAGTTATAGCATTCTAAATATGCAAACAGTGACATGACGTCATATTTATAGATCATGTGGTGAATTACTGTAGGGCCATTAATTTATTGACTCCGAGGCCATTCCACTTTACAAATGTGTGACAGTTAAATGTGATACTTCACAAACCAGTGCACCATTAAATCTCATTATAAACTTCTTCAAACCAGCAGATATTAAAATGTCAATCTGACTTAAAGCTTATTTTGTGACCGACACTTCAATTAAGGCATATTTGTTGAATTTGATTGAGTTTGTCCACGAGGAGGATCATGGTGACGTACTCTCCTCACCAGGGGACCGTAGGGTAAGAACGGTTGAGGCATGATGGGATGGAACTGGCATCCGAGCGTCAGGTAAACTGGTCTCTTCCATTAGAGGTTGGGCCATGACGGGAACCCATGGGGCTCTGTACAGGTGGATCAGGATGTGGAGGCTGGGGCTTTATTCATCTTCCAAGCTTAACTTTTTCAGTTTCTGAAGATTTTTCTGATTTTACAAGAAACTTTAAGCTATGAGGAACTTGTATTTTGTGTTGATGTTGGCGGTCCCGGTAGACCTCTAGAAAACCTCTTGTTTCACTGCGGCAGGGTCTCCAGGCGGCCCCCGATATCAGAGAGGAGAGGTTCTGCTCCTGACCACAGGAGGCACTGTTTGCTTATGTAGTTAATTTAAAAAAGGAGTCAACGTTACCCTGTAACCGCTTCATAGGCAGTGAAAATGTTTAACTGGAACCAAACCTAGCCTCAAGTCCAGCAGGACGCCTGTTCCCAGTGCACAGACTAGCCTGACGGTGTACGTCTCAGCTTATCCCCGACCTCAAATTCACCTTTCGCACAAGACGCAGGTGGACTGCGTGTCAAATCCACGCAGTCCGAACACAAGCCACACGGACGATACGAGCTTCAGCTGAACTTTGCGTCGGCCTCCTCTGGCTGCGGACCAGCCGCTGTCCAGGCAGCGGCCGAGAACACTGTGTGCTTCTTATTGTGCAGCCGCTGGAATGTGCTGACGACGCAGGGTTCACACCGGTTCAGTCACACTGTTGCACTCTTCCCCCTCGGCCCCGGCTCACGACCCGCCCAGCTATTTATACACACTTTTTGCAAGTTTGTCAGTTATGCGAAGCTTCTGGGGACCACGACAGCATCAAGAACCCTCAAGTAGAACCACGCCTCAAACCAACCAACACGTTCTCCTCAGAGCAGGGAGAGCGGACGGCAAGTCAGGAAAAATAAATAAAAGAGGGGGGGATGAGGGGGAGAGATATTTGAGAATGAAAAAGCCTCTGTGTGTCTCGGCACGCAGCCAGAGAGGGAAGCCATTGAAGCTCCAGCCAGAGGGACTGAAGAAACTATCGGTTCCCACCTCGTCTGTCAGAGGAAACGGAGAGAAATTAGGAAACTGTGGAAGAATTTAATGAAAATACAAGGAGAGCGATAAGACATTTTGGGGATAAAAGACTCATTTCTGGCGATAACTTGTGCATTAAAATAGGAAAATCAATATAATACAGAAGCTATTGTCCAAAAAAATAGCGCTAACCAATTATGTATCTACTATATTATTTAACAAAAAACCTGATTATGATTTTCAAGGTCTTTTGGGCTTTTGTCTGGGTGGAAGTGCTAGGTGGGAACAATGAAAATAATTCATGACGCACAGAAATGTAGAAATATTTAGTATCATATTGTGGTAAGAATGAGGTCTCCTCCAAGGTCAGTGAACTGTGTCAAAGCTGCAGAAAGAGAATTGTGCCTTTCTTCCCAAAGTGATCATTCATTATGCAGCGAGCAGAGAGACACAACATCTGGAGATCCCATCTCTCCTTCATCTCGGCACAACACAAATCATGCAGAGCTGCAACAAATCGCTCTACGATGAGTTGCATCATAAATTCACTACTTCCCTAACACGTTTCAGTCGGTCTCCAAATCAAAAGCACAACTTGCATGAAATGCCACGATGCAACGTGAGAAATAGACGCAGAACAAACTGCAAATAAATACAGCGTTCCCAATCTTTTGTGTCGAGGGAAGCAGGCGAAACAAGGGAGCGAGAGAGAGAGCAGACAGACAGAGCATTAATAAAACATGACTGCATGATTTTCCAACCTCAAAGAGGCGAGCACAGGAAGGCAGACTCCCCGAGCAGAAGCTGAGGTTCAGCGCAGGGTGAAGGGAACAGTAATCTCTAACTAGCTCACCACTGCAGTGCACTAGTTTAAACTGCAGCGTTCTCTGATCTCACGTCACCTTCCTCCACGAGCCCGGCTGACCTCGCCTCCTCTCCTTTTATTCTCGCCGCCCTCACACTGTTTTTGCTCTGCTTCTCGCTGCAGGCTGAAGGTGGAAGAAGCAGCGGGATCGAAGCAGGAAGGCGAGTCGTTAGTCGTTCTGCAGAAGGCGAGGACGACGACGGCGGAGGAGTTCATCACGACGGCTATTTGAGGAAACCCGCCCCTTCGCATCACCGCCTCACCGCAACGTTATTTACACCTCCATGCCGACAACACGCCTTGGCAGGGTGTCGCTCCACCAGGGCCAAGAGAAACACACACACACACACACACACACAGCTATATCTGGTCTTTCTTGGTGACAGTTAGCATTGCAAAGTTCCCATTCCCCATCTGTTTAGAGCTTTAGAGGTCTGACATCATAGAAGGCTCACAAAAAAATTAAATACATGTTCGGATTTGAATTGCAGACATTTTGAAATTATGTGGTTAGAACGGGAACCGGCCAGCAAGGGACCGGCGACTGTGATTTTCCACTTGTCTGAGTACAAAAATTCAGAATAAATTGGGGAGCTTGATGGACATCATTCCTATGTTACATGTGTTGATTTGTCAAATGGCTGCCATCAATCAAACCGACAGACAGCGGTGCTTCCTGGTGCCCACGGTGAACATTCAACGCTGTCGGTGAGTTTGAGCTCTGTCCAAAACCATCGACCGTTGACTGTACCCTGAGGGACGCCGCAACATGCCCACACCCCTCTGGAAAGCAGATAGTTCAGTTCTGTAGAGCAAACTGAGAACTCCAGTCTGGACTACGGGTCAAGCCGTCAGTCCACCAGACTCCGGATCAGCTGTGACCCGGGAGGCGTCACTCTTAAGGCTGCAATAAACATTCATTGCTGTCGGTGGGTTTACATGAAAATAACTTACTGATCAATGAATGCAGACTGCGGTTCAAACACCTCAGTAACCAGTTGGCTTCGAAGGCATCAAAGACCTGAAAACATGGTAAATTAGTCACAATGTCCTTCAACATTTACACTTTTACAGTGTTGCTTTGGTCTTTAAGGACCAGTTCACCCAAATGAGATACACGTCTTCTCATGAGTGCCATGTAGAAATGTGCTTGTGGTTTTTTTTCCTCCAGGTTATGAGACATTTGGTTCTGAGAGTTCCAGTTTAATGAAAGGGATTTCATTTGTGGCACTCACACCATTGATAAACTTGATACTGGATATTTCATACCGTCTCCCCAACAATCCAAAGAACTACTGTCAACTGTTTTTAATTCAATTCAGTTTATTTTATATAGCCCAAAATCACAAATACAAGTTTGCCTCAGAGGGCTTTACAGTCTGTACACATGACATCCTGTCCCGGGACCTCACTCAGGAAAAACTCCCCAAATAAAGATAGTAAAAACCCTTTCATGAGAGGATCCCTCTCCCCGGATGGACAGAAGCAATAGATGTCATGTGACCAGAATGAACAACGTAACAGAGTTATGTGCTGTAACTCTAAAAATGTAATGTCATTGACAGAGAAACTCTATCTAGTAGTTGGAAATGGAAACTGTTTGCAGTAAAGGCTGCAGATCATCCAGAGTAACAAGGACACTTGTCTCTGGATGATCTGTTTTTTTCAAATGTCATTCTTCGATGCTGAGAGGATCACAAACAAGATCCCATTCACCTCCATTGTACAACTCAAAATATGGATGAATGAAACCAGAACCTTCTGCATCATTTTGAAAAACATTTTGAACCACACATCACAGGGGTTTGGTCCAGACTGTCCTGGAAGATTCCAATGCATTAGACAAATGGCAGAAATTGTGGTCAAACATTATCCGTGTTCATTGAGCTTCAGAACGATGGAGAGCCAGGTTACATAAGGAATGAGGCGGGCTCACCGGCCCGAGCATCTGATTTCTAATTATCTTTTTTTCAAACTAAAATATGTTATACAAATAGCAAACTCTTGTAAGGAATCACTAGGATGACTGTGTTGGTAATGTAAGCGAGTGTCTGGTCCAGAGACAGATCGTGTGTGTGAGGGTGAGTATGAAACAGTAAAGTTACAGCTGTGAACTTAGCAGTCCAGAGTTTGTACAGTTTACCTGTCGGTGAATAAATGTTACAACTCAACACCAAATCCCTGTGTCTTCTTGCCACCAGCAGATTTAAGTGAAGGGGTTAGCCATGAAGTTAGCAACAACTACGGCCCTCTCATTTCCAGTTGATTTTCAAACTATGACCATTTTTATTGGAATTTAAATTAATTTGAATGGAGCCCAAAGGCTGCCTGAAATGTGGCCAAGACCTATAAAACAATTTTCTCATTTGAGTAAAGTCAATATTCTCTAATGTTAAATGTCTAAACAGAAGCAGCTGTAGATTAACTAAATAAAGTTGAATTGCCTAAATACAATTGCAAAAGCGTGTAACAGTACTGACAGAGCTAACGGTGTAAACAGCAGGAACAGTACTGACAGCGCTAACGGTGTAAACAGCAGGAACAGTGGAGACCTAGCTAACGGTGTAAACAGCAGGAACAGTACCGACAGAGCTAACGGTGTAAACAGCAGGAACAGTACCGACAGAGCTAACGGTGTAAACAGCAGGAACAGTACCGACAGAGCTAACGGTGTAAACAGCAGGAACAGTACTGACAGAGCTAACGGTGTAAACAGCAGGAACAGTACTGACAGAGCTAACGCTGTAAACAGCGGGAACAGTACTGACAGAGCTAACTGTGCTTATCTGAGTTGCTATGCCTTCATGAAGCCTCGTGTATACTTGCGCCAACCCTCTGCAAATGACGTGCAAGCTCTGAGCACGCACAAAGGCGTTTGCTGTGCATTGCATCATTCCCCTACAAGCTAGAGATACAAACAAAATGTGGAGAAGCAAGAAGACAACGAGTGTAACTGGCAAAACATCAGAAACCAATCTCACAAGATTACAGCATTTTATATCTCGAGCACCTCACACCATCTTCACAACGGGGAGTATGGAAGGCCGTAATAAGAGCAGCGTAGAGCAGTGAGCTAACCAATGGGCACCAACGCACACGGAAGCAGACATTCCTTCTCTATATCTTTACATAGATGGAAAAAATTCCGGAAATATCTGATCAAAAGAGAAAACAAATCGGACTAAACAAGCACAACATTCTTGAATTTGTATGATATTCATTGTTATGGGCACCTCTCAGATGGTAGAAAATAAAAGACTTGAGGCATGGTACCAAGCCCTAAATGTAATGTATGTTTCTGTGTGACCAATGGCATTTAACAAAAACAGCTGCCTTCAGGAATGCATTGTTCTCATTGAACAGATATTGATTAGACATGTCATCATTTCTTAAAGAGTGAAATCTAAATATCTGAATCAATGCAACGAAAGTATTGAACATTATAATAAGCATAATGTCCATAACATGTGGGTTTCTCACCACATAACTCTGTGGAATGTGGACTGGGTGCAGGCAGTCAGCTGACAGTGCACAGGTAGGAGGCTCAGCATGTTGCCTAGAGCCGGCTCTCCACCATGACCCATGACTTTCATTACGAAGTGTAAGCGCTTCCATAACATCAAAGTGTTCTGTTCTGTGCATTGACCTTGAACTAAAATAAACAAACCCCTCCATGGACACTGTGGGGTTTCATCTGAGACTTTTATAATTACTAAATGTAACAAAGAGAAGGAACCGAGAAACAAACTAAATTCTGCTTCAGTTCAAATAAACCTGATTATTATTTTAGAACAGAAGCGATTCTTGGAGAGTTTACCAGCCTTGCAACCCATTTCAGTATGTAATCGGAGGAGGTATCGGCAGATGGAAATAATCTTGCAGTAATTGCCCTGTTAGGTTACGTTAACATGCAGGGAAACTTTAAACACATTGACGTTTTCCAGCTCGAGCAGACGCTGGTTTTACAGTGGAAACGTGTCGGAGTGGACAATGAGATGCCGGATGGCTTCTCGCCTTCACGAGCAAAACAACCCTTTTCTCCACACAGAAAGACCAAAAACCCAAGCTGTCTTTTTTTATTCATAATAGTTACAGTGCATTTATATAAAAGCCTCACTGTGATATCATCTCCAGTGTAACTCATTGGAAAAGTGCACATGTTAGCACTAAACAATTGAAGCCAAATGTACATTTTAGCTTTAAAAAAAGGTTGTTATCTTATTCAGTGCAGAATTGTAGTCTGCAGGATTTTCAAGCTCTGGGAAAGTGTGATACATTACGGACTTTAAAAGAGGGATTAATCCACTAAAAAAAAAAAAAGAAGTGAATGACTTCATAAAATGTCAGAGCGGCTGCAGCTTTAGAGCAGTACAGAGGCCTGTTGGGGATATGTGTGGATATGTTTGCTACATATATTAGGGCCACACTGAAGTCTGCTCGTTCATCCCTGTGGAGTTGGGCTTTGTCATCACACACTGTGAAGTTATAGGCAGTGACACTGGGAACAGCGTGACCCACTTCTCCCTGACCTGGAAACACTCCGCAGGCTGACCCCGAGTCCAACGCCAACGCCAGTTGCATCAAGCGAGAAAAAGAAAAAAAAAGGGACGGTGAATCAAATCTAGGCTAATCGTGAATTATTAAAGGCTAAAATGATAAGAAACACGGAGGTCAGCAGCTCCTGAACGCTCTGCAGCACTCATGTCCTGTTCGGAGTGCAAACAGCTCGGGTACCCATGGGAGAAGAAAGGGACAATCAAGTGAAAGAAAATGGCTGCTGCTGGCCTTTCATTCTTCATCCGCTTATCTGTGCATTAAATTGAGTGAAACACAGAGAAATCCACTTTTAAAGGAGAAAACCACCACAAGGGGCTAAGGAGGGATCTGAGGAGTTTGCCTGCTCTGTGTTTGTGTTACACAAAGCAGGATGAAAACCTGCCGGTCTGAAATGACTTTTGAACGCAGGCGGGTGAAGTCAGCCCGGTTATGCAGGGACAAAGGAAAAGCATGTGCTGGGCTCCAGCCAAGTAGTTCCATATGGGTGTTGAGTTCACTGGGTCCAGGTGGCACGTGGGCGCATACGTAACATGGTGGTCCGGCATGGCTCTACCGCCCCCTTGTGGCCGGGAGCGTGCAGTGCTGCAGGAGGCCGGGCTGCTTGGTCAGATTTATGGGGGGTGTTCATGAAGAAAGACCAATGAAATTAAATATTCTACACATTTATCCGAGGTTAACGTTTTGTATTTAACCTATACGTCTATTCCTACTGTGTACCTATCCCAAGAGACGCTTGTTAAAAAGTGTACTGCAAAGAACTGATATTGCATGTAGATCTAATCAGTGTAACCACTGTGGGGCAAAGTTGGGGAGAGAAAGTCCCGTCCCCAGCTGGTAATGATTAACCAGGGAACAGAGGCAGTCGCCAAAGAACCCTTCTAACCCCACCGGCGACCTGCTCTGCTCGGCAGCCATTGGTCTGCAGTGTTGCTGGAGGGGGTATGAGATGGTCAGCCCAGAGGAGGAGCCATGTCCTGCTCCAGGTCACAAGAAATAATTCCTCAGAAAAAAGCAAAACTGCAAGATTCAGAATGAGAAACTGGCAACGTAAATAATTGCTCCAAATAGTGTGTGAATAAGTGCGCAGCTCCAGCTTTCAGACTCCTGCATTCTACCACATCACAGAGCAACATTGTTGCCACGGACACGGCTCTCTCGTAGGTTTATAACCCTATGAACCACAAATCAATCCCCAATAAATGAACATCTGCAGGTCCACGAAGACCAAGATGGATGCTCCCGCGTTCGAGGAGAAGGATTCAGACGAAGCGACCAAAACTCTCATTTGAGATATCCAAGTTGACGTTGGGACTTCCTCTGCAGGGCTTGTGTTGAAAACAGCTGTTGCCAACTCAGCTATTTGGCCCCTGACCTGGCTTGTTTTGGTCACTGAATGGGGGTCTCTGAATTCCCACCCCTGTCAGAGCATTTACAAGCCTCAGCCCCCCTTGACCCCGGCGTCACCCTTGCCCAGTGCGTGCACCGAGGCATCTTGGGAGGAGAGCGGGGCCGACGGAGAGCGAGCGGCCGCGAGCCCACCTCGTCAAGTTTACAACCCAATCAGGCTCGGCCTCATAAATCCACGCCGCCTCCTGCAGCGCGCAACAATGCAGGTCATTCACTGTGTGTGCAGGTTTAATAGTTCCTCTCCGGCTTCCTTCACTTCTTCAACAGCCCCCTTCGTTCTCCTCTTGGAGGTTTATAGCGGGACGAGAAAGCCCCGGCCGGAGGAGAGCTGCACACAATCAGGTCAGCACAGTCATGGCGAGGTCAGCGTTTTCTGAACTGTGTCTGACCTCTGACCCCCCCACAGTGCCACCTGGCGCTGGAATGGCAGCCGAG
This sequence comes from Taurulus bubalis, assembly GCF_910589615.1. Taxonomy (NCBI): domain Eukaryota; kingdom Metazoa; phylum Chordata; class Actinopteri; order Perciformes; family Cottidae; genus Taurulus; species Taurulus bubalis. Next base: position 28,872,809 of record NC_136596.1, read on the forward strand.
GGAGTCCCGAGTGAACTTCCCCTGAACCTGGAACTTAACATTGGACCACCGCCTCACCCCTGGCCCTCTGCTGCCGTTCCCTTTGCACCAGGAGTGTCTAATATTGGTCACATCTGCAGTTTAGGTTTGCATTTAAATGTCGATGCAGAGCCGCTTTCACTTGGAGGTTATGATCTGACAGACTGAGGCTACCCATCCAATAGAGCAGATATAGAACAAATTATAATCATCCTGATTTACACATGCAACGACTTGTAGATTTCCTTTTAACCATCTTGTTTCATTTCACACACAGTTGCTGTGTTACTGCTGAAGAGCCAGCTGATCCATGTGGAAGCTTCTCCATCATTATTGAGTTTATACTCCCCTCTGGTGGATATGGCGTGGAGTTAAAGGCCATTCAATTAAATGACAGCCCTCCACTTCACCACTAGATGGAGCTACTATCTCATGATGGTATGCATTACCAGCAAGTTAAGGTGACGGCAGTATGAACAGACAGATGTCTGCCATACAGTGAGAAGCGATTGAATCAGTGCTACTTCTGAAGTGAAGTCAGTTGCAATGGATCGTCACTTCCCGTCTGAGAATAAATGTGTTTGTGAACTCACCCATGCTGTCGTTCTGTTCAGACTCCAGCGGAAGGTCACTGAAGAAGCCTGGGGGGAAAAAAGGCCGGTCAGCAGTTGGACCTTTTCCCAGAGAGAGACCACTGCAGACAATACTTTAAGGTCCAAGATGCACATTATGTGCAACGTATATAAGAAAGGTGTTCCTTGTCATTTCAATAGAATACAAGAATGCATACTAGGTAACATTGGATCAGGAACATAAAGAAGCAATGCGACTGTAAAACACAAGTATAAAAGCTCTTTTCAACCCAGTAGACGGGGAACCAAAGGAAGTCCTCTTGTTAATTCCCGTTTACATTCCCACCACATCTGAAGCTGCAGTGAAGATGAGGTGTGTTGCATTTCTCTGATGAGTCAGTGGAATGAATCAGAACAAAGGAGCCATGCAGAGGCCTGAGACCCACTGGACCTGGGGTTTGGACACATGTTGGGTTTTGTGCAGACAAGAGGATGGAAAGAAGCTTTTAGAATAGAGATTAAACTTCTATTCTGCAACTTTTCAAACTGGGGCTGTGTACCTCAGCCATGCTGCCTCCTCCTCTGCTGGTTGAGCAGAACATTCTGTCCAACACTTGAATGAGCCGATAGCACAGACGAAATGTGGACCCACATTATCTAGAGAGTAAATGACTGTACTTTTATAGCGCCGTTCCAGTCTTCAGACCACTCAAAGCGCTTTAACACTACTTCATCATTCCCCTTAACCCATCCATCTAACCATACACCGCAGGCCCGGGAGCAGTCTGGTTAAGCTAGTGGGAGCCAGGGATCAAACCACCGATCCTCTGATTGAAGGACGACTCTACACTGATCCACAGTGGCTCCTACGGCCCTACAGTGGCCACACTGAGTAATTAGTACCGGTTCTCAGTTTGACAGGAATGGAATGTGTCTTTCTGGTGAGTACTGACTAGTTGAAGCACTAACCTGGACTACTTTTGACTATAGTAAAAACTAAAATTCCTGGTTAAAGTTTAAATTGACCCATTACCAAGACCCACCCCTGGAACACAGACTGGCCGATCACAGCACCTGGTTGGGACCGGCTCAGGCCTACAGTTGGGGCTCTGGTACTTTGGTCATTCGGGTCACATGACATCTATTCTTCCGTCCATCCTGATAGAGGAGCCTCCTCTGTTGCTCTCCTGTAGGGTTCTACCTTTTTTCTCCCCTTAAATGTTTTTTTTGAGAGTTTTTCCTGATCTGATGTGAGGTCCTGGCACAGAGGATGTCTATGTGTACAGATTATAAAGCCCTCTGAGGGGAGTTTGTGATTTATGGTTTTGGGCGATACAAAATTAGGTCTATTCTGCCCTTGCTTTTATAAGTTAGCTTAGCAGATATCTAACAGCAGATCCATAAAATAAAGACCCAGGAATCTGGAGTGAAGTTTAGGGTTTTTGTAAAACTGTGAAAAACAGAACATGAAATGATCTTACAAACATTCATATACATACACATGAATATTAAGCTCTGATTCAACATATAGCCGTTATGCCAGAAAGGATAAGTAACCATTAACATAACTCCCTTGACCAGTTAGCGTCTAAGCTAATTTTAACATAGATGTCAATGCAGAAATGCTAATCGCGATTAGCATAGCGATTAATAGAATCAGAACCAACTACGGCAAGAGAGGAGGGATAAACGAAGACGCAGTTACATTCTCTACCACTTGGTGTCTTGAATGCAACGCGTGGAAATGTGGGGCAGAGCTGTCTTTCAGTAAGTTTAACCAAGGGTTTTCTTTTCATAAACCTAACCAAATCTTAACCACAGTTACACCTGCGATAAGTTCAAGTAAAGCAAACTGTCTCCTTCAATGTGACCATTTCTATGTCAAACAATAAATACCAGTAGGGGCTATCAGACTCTGCCATGAGGATTATGTTGGTTCATGGCTTCTCGTAGACGATCTGTGGAGTATTCATCACAGTACAGTAAAAGCTGAATCAATCAGTGCAATCATAAATAAGAGGACCACACTGACGGAACTAAATTAGATCTTAAATACCAGGCCTGGTATCGTGTGACCAGCGCACGTCTGAGCATAACGCAGAACAATCTGCTTGCTTCATATTGGTTACTCATTACCCCCATCTCGCCTCCATCAGCGGCCCGGCCATCTGTGCGGCCGGCGTCTGGAGACACGGCGTCTACTTCTCACTTACACGGTGCCCGGCCAGCTCCATCGCTCACATCCAGGCGCATCAGATCCCCCTCTCCGTGTCGGAGTACCACCCTGCACCAGCAGCTGGAGACCCCCTGACCCGACACACGCCAGCTGCCCCCACCCCTGCCCCGCAGTCAACAGCAGCATATGTTCTCCCTGGAGCATACACGACACACACAGGCTCTGTTCGACATACACGTGCCTCAGTGGCCCTCCCTCAACACACACACACACACACACACACAGACGTGTAACACACCATCACGCATGCAGACAAGGACGGATGACTGAGGCCCCAGATATGTCAAAGCTTTTCAAAAGGTTGCAATGAACACTTTTCTTTCACTGAAAAAGACTTCAGCTAACAATGATATACTTAGTCCAATACTGCTTTAATGCTACAGTATACTTAGAACCATGTTATTGCTTTGGGTTGAACCCATTTACTTTGAATTACTTCTGATTCACTCATGTAGGATTTGCATGAAGTTCAGAAACTTAAAACGTATTAGATCCATTCATGTCGAGATAAACTGAGAGAATCGAGTGTCAAGGCGAAGGCCCGGTCTTTACAAAGAAGACACATGTTGGCTAAAGGTAAGCAGGTCCATAATCATCTAAATGTCTTCAGCTGTTAGCTAGCTATCTAGGCATTATTTGACCAGGGTTTAAGATATGTCTCCTCAACAATGGAGGTGAATGGAATTTGCATTTAGCAATTAACAAGATTAATGCTGCATTTCCACTGCAAGGCCCACTCCACTCCTTTGGTACCGCCTCAGTCCAGGTTCTAACTAAGAGTTTTTAAATATCCAAGCTAACGTTTTATTCACTTCTTTTTTTAAACACTGTGCAAACATTGCTCTGAATCCTTTCATCAGTGACCATGGTTGCAGTGGAAGTTGTACGTCTGTAGCAACACTAGCTACTCCGAGAGACCATTTGTGCGCTACATGCTAACATACTGCTGTTAAGCAGCTTTAATACAGAACATTACTTTATTAAAAAAGGTCAAGTTTGGTACCGGCAAGCTCTGTGTTTAAAGTGGTTAGGTCTGTGCTGCAGGCTTACATTTTCTACGTGTGTTTTGCAGGTTTATGCATTCAGTTTGTTATATTCCACTTTTAATCTCATGTGTTTAAGGGTACACTTATAGATTACAGGTTCAAGTGTCCTTAAAGAATGTATTGGGTAGTCTTACCTCTTCATCGATCTCCCAAGCCCTACCAGTCCAGAAAGGGCCTCTGGTGTGATGCAGCACACAAAAACGGCACATCCTGGCCTTACAAGTCAATATGTCATGTTTATGACACTATTCCACAATAAATATGAAGACAAACCACAAGTATTACTGAAAGGGACTCAAGAGTGATTTTGGAGAACACCCAGAGTTTTGAAAATATGACTTTTCATATTGAAAAAGCAGTCTTCGCCAAGATATGCACAGCACTGCCATTTATGTCCTGCAGACAAGATAAAAATGGACTTATGGCTGAAATAAGATGCATCAGCCTTGTTTAGACTCGTTAGCTTCCTCTCAGCCTGCAGCACACAGAGTGAAACGAGGACCGTTCAGGGACCAGGGAGGGAGTGGGAACTTTCAGTGTTGGCCGAGTTGGACACAATCGCTCTAAAATCCTGAACTAAAATACTTAACTTCACTCAATCAAACCAGACTTCGGACATATACTCCTAACATATAGAGCCATGTTATATATTAAATTCAGAATGTATTATTATAGTTACGATATAAAAATGTTTTTTCTCCTTTTCTGTGTACCATCATAAACTAACACATATATGAACTTATTATCCATGGTCATACGGGTTTTCTGTATAGTATATCTTTTTAATTTATTCAAATAGACCTTGTGGTTTAGGAGGTATTCAGTATTTAGTTGAATGCAAATAATTTGCAATTGTCCCCATTAAATTGTCTGGGGTTAAATTAAACATTACAGGTACAAACAGTATCCCATAGTATAATGTTTTCTGTGTTCATTATCTTATCTTGCAGCTCACTTCATGTGCTTCATGGACCCCGTGGTACGACTGCCACAAACAGAAGAGTCTACATGCAGAGAGCCGTTACAACAGACTTCTGTAGGTTTACTTTGCTTTTAGGTTTAGGAACAACTGCTTGGTTAGCATCAGGAACACATTGTGGTTTGGCTTCGTACTGGCCCTTTAAATGTTAGTTCCTTCCTGTCTTCCAAGTGTGAAAACTATTGATAAAGACTTTAAACTAGCGAGACATAATTCACCAGGTCTGCTTCTACTTTTGTGAAACATGCCGGGCTGCATGTTGATGCTCTACTGTGTGTTAATGCTCTTGTGTTTCTACTGTGTTTCTACTGTGTGTTAATGCTCTTGTGTTTCTACTGTGTTTCTACTGTGTGTTAATGCTCTTGTGTTTCTACTCTACTGTGTGTTGATGCTCTTGTGTTTCTACTGTGTGTTGATGCTCTTGTGTTTCTACTGTGTGTTGATGCTCTTGTGTTTCTACTGTGTGTTGATGCTCTTGTGTTTCTACTGTGTGTTGATGCTCTTGTGTTTCTACTGTGTGTTAATGCTCTTGTGTTTCTACTGTGTTTCTACTGTGTGTTAATGCTCTTGTGTTTCTACTGTGTGTTGATGCTCTTGTGTTTCTACTGTGTGTTGATGCTCTTGTGTTTCTACTGTGTGTTGATGCTCTTGTGTTTCTACTGTGTGTTGATGCTCTTGTGTTTCTACTGTGTGTTGATGCTCTTGTGTCTCTACTGTGTGTTGATGCTCTTGTGTTTCTACTGTGTGTTGATGCTCTTGTGTTTCTACTCTACTGTGTGTTGATGCTCTTGTGTTTCTACTGTGTGTTGATGCTTTTGTGTTTCTACTGTGTGTTGATGCTCTTGTGTTTCTACTGTGTGTTGATGCTCTTGTGTTTCTACTGTGTGTTGATGCTCTTGTGTTTCTACTGTGTGTTAATGCTCTTGTGTTTCTACTCTACTGTGTGTTGATGCTCTTGTGTTTCTACTCTACTGTGTGTTGATGCTCTTGTGTTTCTACTGTGTGTTGATGCTCTTGTGTTTCTACTGTGTGTTGATGCTCTTGTGTTTCTACTGTGTGTTGATGCTCTTGTGTTTCTACTGTGTGTTGATGCTCTTGTGTTTCTACTGTGTGTTGATGCTCTTGTGTTTCTACTGTGTGTTGATGCTCTTGTGTTTCTACTGTGTGTTGATGCTCTTGTGTTTCTACTGTGTGTTGATGCTCTTGTGTTTCTACTGTGTGTTGATGCTCTTGTGTTTCTACTGTGTGTTGATGCTCTTGTGTTTCTACTGTGTGTTGATGCTCTTGTGTTTCTACTGTGTGTTGATGCTCTTGTGTTTCTACTGTGTGTTGATGCTCTTGTGTTTCTACTGTGTGTTGATGCTCTTGTGTTTCTACTGTGTGTTGATGCTCTTGTGTTTCTACTGTGTGTTGATGCTCTTGTGTTTCTACTGTGTGTTGATGCTCTTGTGTTTCTACTGTGTGTTAATGCTCTTGTGTTTCTACTGTGTGTTGATGCTCTTGTGTTTCTACTGTGTGTTGATGCTCTTGTGTTTCTACTGTGTGTTGATGCTCTTGTGTTTCTACTGTGTGTTGATGCTCTTGTGTTTCTACTGTGTGTTGATGCTCTTGTGTCTCTACTGTGTGTTGATGCTCTTGTGTTTCTACTGTGTGTTGATGCTCTTGTGTTTCTACTGTGTGTTGATGCTCTTGTGTTTCTACTCTACTGTGTGTTGATGCTTTTGTGTTTCTACTGTGTGTTGATGCTCTTGTGTTTCTACTGTGTGTTGATGCTCTTGTGTTTCTACTCTACTGTGTGTTGATGCTCTTGTGTTTCTACTGTGTGTTGATGCTCTTGTGTTTCTACTGTGTGTTGATGCTCTTGTGTTTCTACTGTGTGTTGATGCTCTTGTGTTTCTACTGTGTGTTGATGCTCTTGTGTTTCTACTGTGTGTTGATGCTCTTGTGTTTCTACTGTGTGTTGATGCTCTTGTGTTTCTACTGTGTGTTGATGCTCTTGTGTTTCTACTGTGTGTTGATGCTCTTGTGTTTCTACTGTGTGTTGATGCTCTTGTGTTTCTACTGTGTGTTAATGCTCTTGTGTTTCTACTGTGTGTTGATGCTCTTGTGTTTCTACTGTGTGTTGATGCTCTTGTGTTTCTACTGTGTGTTGATGCTCTTGTGTTTCTACTGTGTGTTGATGCTCTTGTGTTTCTACTGTGTGTTGATGCTCTTGTGTTTCTACTCTACTGTGTGTTGATGCTCTTGTGTCTCTACTGTGTGTTGATGCTCTTGTGTTTCTACTGTGTGTTGATGCTCTTGTGTTTCTACTGTGTGTTGATGCTCTTGTGTTTCTACTCTACTGTGTGTTGATGCTTTTGTGTTTCTACTGTGTGTTGATGCTCTTGTGTTTCTACTGTGTGTTGATGCTCTTGTGTTTCTACTGTGTGTTGATGCTCTTGTGTTTCTACTGTGTGTTGATGCTCTTGTGTTTCTACTCTACTGTGTGTTGATACTCTTGTGTTTCTACTCTACTGTGTGTTGATGCTCTTGTGTTTCTACTCTACTGTGTGTTGATGCTCTTGTGTTTCTACTGTGTGTTGATGCTCTTGTGTTTCTACTGTGTGTTGATGCTCTTGTGTTTCTACTGTGTGATGCTCTTGTGTTTCTACTGTGTGTTGATGCTCTTGTGTTTCTACTGTGTGTTGATGCTCTTGTGTTTCTACTGTGTGTTAATGCTCTTGTGTTTCTACTCTACTGTGTGTTGATGCTCTTGTGTTTCTACTCTACTGTGTGTTGATGCTCTTGTGTTTCTACTGTGTGTTGATGCTCTTGCGTCTCTACTGTGTGTTGATGCTCTTGTGTTTCTACTGTGTGTTGATGCTCTTGTGTTTCTACTGTGTGTTGATGCTCTTGTGTTTCTACTGTGTGTTGATGCTCTTGTGTTTCTACTGTGTGTTGATGCTCTTGTGTTTCTACTCTACTGTGTGTTGATGCTCTTGTGTTTCTACTCTACTGTGTGTTGATGCTCTTGTGTTTCTACTGTGTGTTGATGCTCTTGTGTTTCTACTGTGTGTTGATGCTCTTGTGTTTCTACTGTGTGTTGATGCTCTTGTGTTTCTACTGTTTCTACTGTGTGTTGATGCTCTTGTGTCTCTACTGTGTGTTGATGCTCTTGTGTTTCTACTGTGTGTTGATGCTCTTGTGTTTCTACTGTGTGTTGATGCTCTTGTGTTTCTACTGTGTGTTGATGCTCTTGTGTTTCTACTGTGTGTTGATGCTCTTGTGTTTCTACTGTGTGTTGATGCTCTTGTGTCTCTACTGTGTGTTGATGCTCTTGTGTTTCTACTGTGCTGTGTGTTGATGCTCTTGTGTCTCTACTGTGTGTTGATGCTCTTGTGTTTCTACTGTGTGTTAATGCTCTTGTGTTTCTACTGTGCTGTGTGTTGATGCTCTTGTGTTTCTACTGTGCTGTGTGTTGATGCTCTTGTGTTTCTACTCTACTGTGTGTTGATGCTCTTGTGTTTCTACTCTACTGTGTGTTAATGCTCTTGTGTTTCTACTCTACTGTGTGTTGATGCTCTTGTGTCTCTACTGTGTGTTGATGCTCTTGTGTCTCTACTGTTTCTACTGTGTGTTGATGCTCTTGTGTCTCTACTGTGTGTTGATGCTCTTGTGTCTCTACTGTGTGTTGATGCTCTTGTGTCTCTACTGTGTGTTGATGCTCTCGTGTCTCTACTGTGTGTTGATGCTCTCGTGTCTCTGTGTGTTGATGCTCTTGTGTCTCTGTGTGTTGATGCTCTTGTGTCTCTACTGTGTGTTGATGCTCTTGTGGTTCTACTCTACTGTGTGTTGATGCTCTTGTGGTTCTACTCTACTGTGTGTTGATGCTCTTGTGGTTCTACTGTGTGTTGATGCTCTTGTGTCTACTGTGTGTTGATGCTCTTGTGTCTACTGTGTGTTGATGCTCTTGTGTCTACTGTGTGTTGATGCTCTTGTGTCTACTGTGTGTTGATGCTCTTGTGGTTCTACTGTGTGTTGATGCTCTTGTGGTTCTACTGTGTGTTGATGCTCTTGTGGTTCTACTCTACTGTGTGTTGATGCTCTTGTGGTTCTACTCTACTGTGTGTTGATGCTCTTGTGTCTACTGTGTGTTGATGCTCTTGTGTCTACTGTGTGTTGATGCTCTTGTGTTTCTACTGTGTGTTGATGCTCTTGTGGTTCTACTCTACTGTGTGTTGATGCTCTTGTGTCTACTGTGTGTTGATGCTCTTGTGTCTACTGTGTGTTGATGCTCTTGTGTCTCTACTGTGTGTTGATGCTCTTGTGTTTCTACTGTGTGTTGATGCTCTTGTGTTTCTACTGTGTGTTGATGCTCTTGTGTCTACTGTGTGTTGATGCTCTTGTGGTTCTACTGTGTGTTGATGCTCTTGTGTCTCTACTGTGTGTTGATGTTCTTGTGGTTCTACTGTGTGTTGATGCTCTTGTGGTTCTACTGTGTGTTGATGCTCTTGTGGTTCTACTGTGTGTTGATGCTCTTGTGTTTCTACTGTGTGTTGATGCTCTTGTGGTTCTACTGTGTGTTGATGCTCTTGTGTTTCTACTCTACTGTGTGTTGATGCTCTTGTGGTTCTACTCTACTGTGTGTTGATGCTCTTGTGTTTCTACTCTACTGTGTGTTGATGCTCTTGTGGTTCTACTGTGTGTTGATGCTCTTGTGTTTCTACTCTACTGTGTGTTGATGCTCTTGTGTTTCTACTCTACTGTGTGTTGATGCTCTTGTGTTTCTACTCTACTGTGTGTTGATGCTCTTGTGGTTCTACTGTGTGTTGATGCTCTTGTGGTTCTACTGTGTGTTGATGCTCTTGTGGTTCTACTGTGTGTTGATGCTCTTGTGGTTCTACTGTGTGTTGATGCTCTTGTGGTTCTACTGTGTGTTGATGCTCTTGTGGTTCTACTGTGTGTTGATGCTCTTGTGGTTCTACTGTGTGTTGATGCTCTTGTGGTTCTACTGTGTGTTGATGCTCTTGTGGTTCTACTGTGTGTTGATGCTCTTGTGGTTCTACTGTGTGTTGATGCTCTTGTGGTTCTACTGTGTGTTGATGCTCTTGTGGTTCTACTGTGTGTTGATGCTCTTGTGGTTCTACTGTGTGTTGATGCTCTTGTGGTTCTACTCTGCACTAGACAGGCTTCATCGTGATTGAAAGGTAGAAAACACTGCAGCTTGCTCGGGAAGGTGCTCAGCTTCCTATTTAAAGTAGCGTTTCAACAGAAGAAGTCATTCAGTCCTCCCACATGTCATTTTCTAATTTCCTCTCAGCTGCTTTCTGGTCGGCTGGTAATCGAGGCCTTCTCGGATCAGGATTAGTTCTTGTTTTGGTCCCGCTGATAATGGAGCAGCGCTGGAGGAGAATGGAGCTCTCCAGTGTGTGGTCTCTGTTGCTAATCCTCCTGACAGTTTATTGACCATTAAGCCCGAGGCCGGCGGCTCCAGCAGCCCTTACAGTGCCGCCGGGGCCCATTGTGTGTCCACAAAGAAAGGCTGCATCTTTAACCTTTCACCTCCAAAACCTCTGCAACCTCCAACGCAATCAGCTCAGCATCAGAATAACATCCCAGCTCGTGGACGGAAACACGGAGCAGCCGAGCTCGACAGGGTTCACATCCTGACCAAAGGGGTTCATGACTTTAAACCAAATGTCTATGACAAACATTTAGTGAAGTCTGGGTGTAAACAGTAAAAAGTGAGTAAATGTAGTATTTAAACTAACAATGAGAATACAAAGCATACAGTAAACCTTAAATGACTCAAATGAATGAGACAATAGTTTGATTAAAAGAATAAACATTTATATAGATGCCTGTATGTATGCCTGCTTATATTCTGAGTCTTTCTTTTAAAAGCATATTAATTATTTCAAACTCAGCGTAAATGAACGTCATGAACACATGAATATAACACATTTACATGAACACATGAATATAACACATTTACATGAACACATGAATATAACACATTTACATGAACACATGAATATAACACATTTACATGAACACATGAATATAACACATTTACATGAACACATGAATATAACACATTTACATGACTTTTACTAAACTTTGGGGATTTTATTTTTTTCAAAAGGACTTTTCCAGGCCTAGAAATAACCATTTTAAAATCCAGGTTCTCCATGACCGTAAGAACCCTGCTGGTGCTGCAGTTCCTCTGATAGCCGCTGCCTTCAAGGCCTCAAAGTCAGTCGGGCTAAAGCATTTTCAGGCTCTAGAGCTGAAGCACTTAGTCAAGAAGGGCATCAGAATATATCCACACACACGAGTATCGCAAGGTTGTGTGATAGTGTATCGATCCTCAAAAACACTATTGAGTTTTTATTTATAGTTTGCACCGTTTGCAAAGATTGGTGGCAGACAGATTGCACAAAAAGTTATTGGATCGTCACACAGACGGTGGTGAATGCAAACAATATCCCAGTGTTCCCAGTGCAGCAGAAAGTCACTCAGATGTTACGCTAGTATGTTTATTTAATCACAATATATTGAAATGTAATCCATGTATCATGATACAGTCCGACAGGAAAAATAGTACTAAAATGTTTTGATAATTACCTCATTTATTTTGATAATCACTTAATTTATTTCAGTTTTAAAGCAAATTCCAAAGACTTTCCGCGTCTAGCTTCATAAATGAGGGTCTGATGCTTTTCTTCGTCATACTGATAGTAAACTGAATATCTTTATGCTTTTGGTTGGAAAGAACAAACGTTTCCGCGCAGATTTTTTACCGTCGTCTCAGCCAAAATAATCAAATAAAGTGTCTGCAACTATTGATTATCAATCATCAATATAGCGATTGATTATGTTTTTATTTATTGATGCAGTGCAAAGTCTCAATTTCGTTCCACAGCTTTTCAGGTTTGACAGCATATTCTATTTTTAGATCAACTTGGATTTAGTATAAATATCCCGAGATGAATCAAAACATTTTCTCAGGAAAAATAGAATATTAACGGTGGCTAAAGCTGAAGTGATTAGTTGACTAATAGATTATATACACATACGTAAATATGTTGTGTAAACATAAATATTCTGTAGAACCAGTTACTCAATTTCACAGAGTTGTCATTTTATTCTGGTTCAGTGAAAACAAGTAAATAAATTGGAAAACTGTGTTGGGCTTTTTATTCTTTTACTTTGATTTTAAACTCCCCTTAAGGAACGAACGCCTGACGTTCTGCATCTGCACCGACAGACTGCAAACATCTCCATGTCTCTTACAGCGTGCTCCGACTCACATTCCTCCTAGCAGGTCCATATGGCCGGCCCAGTGTGTGGCGGCTCCATCGGTCATGTACATTGTGCAACAGATACTTGTCCCACAGCGGCTGGAGGCCTCAACCTGGAGCCATTAGCGCTGCAGGAATGCCTCCAACGCGCACGCAGCCGACACCAGGCCATCACCGGCCGGCTTTCGGCCCCAGATGGCCGGGGCTCCGCATGGCCGACGGAGGGCGACGCGCCGGTTATCCGAGTCGCTCGGCCTCTACCTGCAGCCAGCCGGCCCTCAGCCAGTCGGACCCCATCTCTCAAAGCACACGGCCACATCCACTGTACAACATCAGACTGTTTGTGTCCTGGCTCCTCAATGGTGCAATGAGCTCTCCATTGACGTCAGGACAGCAGAAAGTCTCTACATCTTCCACCACAAACTAAAAACACAACTTTTTCGACTACACCTTGAATAAGGAAAGTAGCACTTAGTAGCACTTCAATGTCTCTTACTGATAGCACTTTGCAGTTTAATTTTATTGAAGAAATTGTACTTTCTTGTTCCGAGTTTGTCCTCATGGTTGAATGCACTTATTGTATGTCGCTTTGGATAAAAGCGTCAGCTAAATGTAATGATATGTAATGTCTCCCTGCAGGCCGGCTGCAAACAGCGGACGGGACGGAGAGCAACCTCGCTATCAGCCCCACAGAACCCCCACCACAGAGGTCCCCCCGCCCCCCACCACAGAGTCTCCCCCCCACCACAGAGTCCCCCACTACCACAGAGTCTCCCCCCCCCCCCCACCACAGAGTCCCCCACAACCACAGTCCCCCGCAGAGTCCTGGTCTCCGTGACTAAACCCATTAATGGCATATTGTGTCCCACTTTGACTGAGCTGTCGGAGCCGATAGAGACATCAACACAAGTTTATGAGTTAAGAAATAATTATTAAAGTGTTTAAAACTTGATTTAGCCTGATTTATCTTTAAAAGTCTCCTCTGCTGCATCACTGCTGCTTAACTCTTTGAATCACTGCGAGTTAGTCTAGTAGTTTGTCACGTTTTGTTTAATATAGTTTCTTTTTTTTCTTCATTTTTTCTGTATAATGTGCATTGTCCAGGTTGTTTTTATTGATCCAGTTGTACTTTCTTTTTTTTGATAATCCAGTTTCTGAAATGTAGTTTGTCTATTTTCTTTTTTAAATAATGTTCATTTGTCTTTGTGGGTTTTTTTTTATGATCCAGTTTTTGACATCTGTCGGAGATTTCTTCCCCGACCCCAAAGGAGGTGAATGGAATTATGATTTGATTAGCAGAAACTTCAGGGACAAATGTCTCAAAAAAGTCAGAAGACTACAGCGAGTCCATCGGATGCCGAAGTAGCATCTCACATCACATGGGCGAGCTAATAGAGTACTGCTTTCATTTATTGTATTTAACAATATAAATCAAGCTAGTTTCAGCATTGTGGTTCTGGATTACTCATCTGAAGCGTTATTGTCCTTCATCACCGAACGAGTCACTTCCCAAAGCGGACGCAACGCTAAATGAACTGTACTTCTCTTTTCTAGTCTTCTGACCACTCAGAGCTTTAACTCTACATTACATCATTCACCCATTCATACACTGATGGGAGGAGCTACCATGAAGGTACCACCTGTCCATCAGGACTAACTAACATTCATACTGATGGGAGGAGCTACCATGAAGGAACCACCTGTCCATCAGGACTAACTAACATTCACACTGATGGGAGGAGCTACCATGAAGGTACCACCTGTCCATCAGGACTAACTAACATTCACACTGATGGGAGGAGCTACCATGAAGGTACCACCTGTCCATCAGGACTAACTAACATTCACACTGATGGGAGGAGCTACCATGAAGGAACCACCTGTCCATCAGGACTAACTAACATTCACACTGATGGGAGGAGCTACCATGAAGGAACCACCTGTCCATCAGGACTAACTAACATTCACACTGATGGGAGGAGCTACCATGAAGGTACCACCTGTCCATCAGGACCAACTAACACTCACACTGATGGGAGGAGCTACAGAACAGACTTCTCTCACTACACGTCCAGGCTGATGCAGTGAGGAAAGCTTTTGTAAGACTACAGTTGTGAGCTATGTGACGTCACTCAGCCTCTGGACTGAAAGATGGATGAATGGAAGCAGCGGCCACAGATAGATCATTGTGTTCACTCTGAGGTCAGAGACCCACGCATGACCGAGAGGATCTCAGTTTGCCTCTGCCAGCCTTGAAGGAGCAGATGGGGTATAACCAAGTGGAGAGGGGAGCCGGGACCACCTGGCCTTGGGGGGCTGCTGAATAACCATCTCCGGGCCGCTATCAAAGCCTTACTGTTGCCTTATGGGTCAATGTTGCTTCCAGCAGGTGTGAATGACTCGCTGAACGGGAGAGGGGTGCTACCTCACACTGGCTCTCCAGGTAAACCTTAAATCAACCCCTCTGGGTCCCGGTGGGTCTGTCTTCCGCTTCTTATGACGATGTCAAAACCGTTCTATTTCATCGATCGTGACGTTGTGAAGCCAACAAGCAGGGCTCACACTAACAAAACCTACTTATCAGCTAACGGGAGTCATGAGAGAAGAGTCAGTGAGGTAATGAGGCTCTATGCACCTTCATGTGACCCCGGGTCGTGTTGGAAGACTCTTTCTCTGATGGTGGATATTGCGTCTGAAAGCTTGTGAAGGAACTCGAGTGTCTCCCTGACCTCTACACCTGACCCTTGACCTCTGTAGCGCAGCGCCCCGTCTGTTCCGTCCTCCCGCCGCCTCGCATCGCCGTTTAAATTCACAGATCTCCGGCAGCTTTACACGGATCCCCAGGACGGGATGGAGACCGGGCCACGGACGAGTGAGGAGGGTTTTAGACTTTGGGGACTAAAGTCAACACACTCCCATTTTATATATTTATGATATTAATTCAGATATGTTTAAGCTTTTCTAAGACGCCATGCATACTAGAGGCTGGAGACTAGAGGCTGCACACTAGAGGCTGCACACTAGAGGCTGCACACTAGAGGCTGGAGGCTGCACACTAGAGGCTGCACACTAGAGGCTGCACACTAGAGGCTGGAGGCTGCACACTAGAGGCTGCACACTAGAGGCTGGAGGCTGCACACTAGAGGCTGCACACTGCAGGCTGCACACTAGAGGCTGGAGGCTGCACACTAGAGGCTGGAGGCTGCACACTAGAGGCTGGAGGCTGCACACTGGCGGCTGCACACTAGAGGCTGGAGGCTGCACACTAGAGGCTGCACACTAGAGGCTGGAGGCTGCACACTAGAGGCTGCACACTAGAGGCTGGAGGCTGCACACTGGCGGCTGCACACTAGAGGCTGGAGGCTGCACACTAGAGGCTGCACACTAGAGGCTGGAGGCTGCACACTAGAGGCTGGAGGCTGCACACTAGAGGCTGGAGGCTGCACACTGGCGGCTGCACACTAGAGGCTGGAGGCTGCACACTAGAGGCTGCACACTAGAGGCTGGAGGCTGCACACTAGAGGCTGCACACTAGAGGCTGGAGGCTGCACACTAGAGGCTGCACACTAGAGGCTGGAGGCTGCACACTGGCGG
Organism: Taurulus bubalis; assembly: GCF_910589615.1. Classification (NCBI taxonomy): domain Eukaryota; kingdom Metazoa; phylum Chordata; class Actinopteri; order Perciformes; family Cottidae; genus Taurulus; species Taurulus bubalis. Next base: position 28,888,537 of record NC_136596.1, read on the forward strand.
CTGCACACTAGAGGCTGGAGGCTGCACACTAGAGGCTGGAGGCTGCACACTAGAGGCTGCACACTAGAGGCTGGAGGCTGCACACTGGCGGCTGCACACTGCACACTAGAGGCTGCACACTAGAGGCTGCACACTAGAGGCTGCACACTGCACAGAAATGCTGGGCAGATGGATAAACTCCCCCTGGAACCGCGAATTGTTCTTTTGACATTTCTGTCAATGAACAGACTTAACGAACAGGAGGATCGTTTCCCGCTGGAAGAGCCAGACACAGACATGAGATTCATTATAGATCACTATTCTCGTCTCACTCTCAAAGAGAAAGCTAATATGTGGATTTCCCAAAATGTTAAAGTATTCCTTCACGGATTCCAATGAGAACAAATAAGTCAAACTGCACTTTGAAGATAAAAAAAAATACAAAAAGTGAGGAACTGATATTAGAGAACATTTGACTTGTTTTGTAGTGTAAATAGGGCACCATGGGCCAAACTGCAACCAGCCAATGGCAGTAAGGAAACACTTCTATTTACTAGATAGAGAAAATAATGCACCAGATTTATCACTGGCTTTTTGTAAATCATATTTTAAAGCGTAAATGTCTCTTTTACTGAAGATATGATGCATCCTTGATGGATGTCTGAGGGTTATAGTGCAGCCATCTTTGTATTCACGCTGCATTGATGGCCGTGATGCTGCCTTCAGGATCAAACAACGGGCTGAAGGCCACTTTTTATAGCCTCACACTTTCTCAGAGTGTGTTGTGTTAAGCTAATGAATGTATGGCTTTATCTGCGCTAATCCGGGCGGCCGGCCGGGCCGAGGGTCACGCTGTGGTCAGGGGGGCGGGCGCTCCGTCACTTGACACGCTCAAAGGAGCGACTTCCCTTTCATCATACCATGGGTCAGAGTTTTACGGCCTCACAGAGCCGGCCAGCGCACTGCACTGTGCAAACGGAGGCGGAAAGCAGCCATCTGATAATCATCATCTTACAAAACTCAAAAACAAAGCAGGGCTCGCCGTCATTCAGCTGCAGCTCACTTCTTCACCTCAGGTCTCTGGCAGGGAGACTAACACCAAATCAAATCTGGGGGAAGATTTGACCAAAAGAGATCGCTTCAGAGTTTAGGGAGATTGGTTTTTGTGAGAAACAATAAAGTCTGGAGTCCAGGTTTCCCTGTTGTGGCAGCTACGAACACTTTATCGCTTCTGTATATGTTGGGTAACTATTGGTGACTTTTAAACATTTCCTGTTGTTCACCAGCGTAGAAGCCCTCCCTCCCTCCCAGTGGACAATGGAGTCCCAGTAAATGTCACCCGTTTACTGTCGGGCAGGAGGCTCAGCGTGCGTAAAGCATCTCACTGCTCTTGCAGTATTGTGATCACAGCTCTCCCTTTCGTGTGTGAGCAGTTAGCGTACGCGACTAGGAAACTGTACCATAAGACACTGTGTGTGTGTGTGTGTGTGTGTGTGTGTGTGTGTGTGTGTATGTGTGTGTGTGTGTGTGTGCGCACACACAATATTAATGAAGAAAGTGACAGGAAAGTAGAGCAAACAGACAACATAAAGTAAAAATAATTTGAGGAAATACAAGTAAAAAAAATTTCAAATAAGGAATGATTATTAAAAACCCTCCCAAACCCACACTTTACGTTTGTTCACAGTTTGTGTGATACAGTATTGTAAGAATATAATTAAGTAGTTATTTGGTTGCAGTAAATCAGACGCGCCTCATTCAGTGCAACACTGACCAGTTTTGGAAATAGGAAAAGAATAGAACATTTATTATAAAGAATCATGATCTGCAGCATGCTGTCATTAAACATCATGTAACATGAGATCATCAACCCCACCTGCAGTCCTTCCCTCAGCCGAGAGGATCCTCGGTCTCACACTGAAGCACCAACAGCGGTCAAGTCAACTGGTCTGAGACCAGTTAACTAAACTTCCTCTGCTCTCCATGAATGTCTGCACTCTGACCGACCACCGACTATTGGGTTGGCGAGTAATTAAGGTACTGTTCAGTTTATCAGCTGAATAATGACAATACAACAAAGGAATGAAAGCTTGGTTACAGAAACTACTTCTGTAGTTTGAGCTCAACGCTCCACAGATCATTAGTCCTGGACTGTTGGCAGTGGCGGTTCTACATGTAACTACGCCTACATGTAATTAAGACCGGATACATCCGTCTGTGCGTAGCCTCAAACGTAACATCTTGACACATGTCAAGAGGTTCCTTACGTTTCCCCAAAAGTGAAACTTAAAAGTCCGTCACAACTCTGTGTTCTGGATTGAAATCAAGGCAGAGTTACTGAGATCTGACCCTGCCTCCATTCCAACACCCTGTCTTTGTGAAGCAGGTTTTAATGAAGTGACAGATTGCATGTAAAGGTGTAAGGTACGGAGTAGAGTCAGTAGACTGGACATAAACAACAGACGTCGGGGCTCGGCCTTTTTCTCCCGTCACCCCGAGACGGACCGGCTCGTAGCAGAGGAACAAGCTCAGGCTCCACTAATGCAGCGTCATGGTGATGTGTATCTTTATGCATTTTATAATTGTATTTATGCCGGTCGTATTAAGTCATATTTATTACGTCATATTTTTCATCTACACCGTGAAGGCCGGTTCGTGAAAATATTGTCTGACACAAAACCGGTCTGGCTCAAAAAAGGTTAGGTACCACTGCATTAGAGCACGGCTCCATAGCCCACAGTGGACCGACCGCCCCCCCCCCCCCGCGCGCACGCACACACACACACACACACACACACACACACACACACACACACACACACACACACACACACACACACACACACACACGACCCGCAGCCGGCACCCCCCCCAGCAAGCAGCCGCAGGGGGCGCCAATCCCCCAACCCCCTACACAGTGACATGATAGATTTTGGAAAACCGCTTCACGGCCCAGATGATATTTTTTTTTTTTTTTTTTTTTAAGTGGTCGTGCCGCCCCTCACGTGTCATAAAAAAGTGCCGCCCCGGGCGACTGCCCGGGTCGCCCGTGCCCAAAACCGCCCCTGACTGTTGGTCCATCATCTCTACAGACGTCCTCTAGTCTGTCCCGATCCCAGTTTACATGTTAAAAAACTACTCCTCAAAATGGCCGCCACCTGGCCACCTCCCTGTGGAGCCCGGCTGAAACCAGTATTCATCGCATCAATTGCCAGAAAGTCCTAAATGTTACGCAGCTTCTCCCGTGTGAGGGTTTGATGATTTACTCGTTTACATCGTAAACTGAACGTCATATCTGACTATGTTCTAACATTTGACTAAACAATAACTCAACCAGTGGAACCAATAGCTAGACCAGGGTTCATATTCATCCTGACCAACGGGTTTCATGACTTCTCATGTCCATGACAAACATTTAGTGAAGTCTGGGTGTAAACAGTAAAAAGTGAGTAAATGTAGTATTTAAACTAACAATGAGAACACAAAGCATACAGTAAACCTTAAATGACTCAAATGAATGAGACAATAGTTTGATTAAAGAATAAACATTTATATAGATGTCTGTATGTATGCCTGCTTATATTCTGAGTCTCTCTTTTAAAAGCATATTCATTATTTCAAACTCAGCGTAAATGAACACATGAATATAACACATTCACATGACCGTCAGAAGAGCCCTGGTGATGCACAGACTCCGCCCACAGCCCTGAAACATGAACTCAAGGGGAATGTGCTTGTTTGTGTTTAGCTAATGAGAACAGTAACCGTTTAGCAGATTCCTGTTAAATGTGCCGCTCTGTGTGTCTTTTCTGTTGACTGACAAATGACTGCTGCCTGCCGGCTTTGTCCAGAAATCTGTGAGGATGACTTCATCTTCAACAGACTCCAGTCTAGCCAGTGTGGACGGAGCTTTGCGTCGATGCAGCAGTCAAATCACTCGGGAGTTTCTTCCAATACAAGTGAATCCTAACACTTAGGGCTGCGAACAGAAGCTGTGAAACGGAAATAAAGCGTCCCGACTCTACATACCAAGTTCAGTGTTTTACAGAGGAGCTCATCCTCTCCTCTCAAATTCAAACTCAAACTGAAGCTGTTCATGGCTTCTGGCTATGCCACGTGTTGAATATCACAGAGGCGTGATAGTCACCGGTCACTGTACCAACTGTCCCCAGTACTTACTGTAACGTCTTCCCCTTTCAAAATATGCTTTAAGGCCGCTCCTCCCCCATCCTGCCTGCAGCTCATTAGCAGCTGTTAGATCCTCCGGTGAGCCAGAGAGCATGTGAGAGCCACCCGGCCTGTAGCTCATGGATCAAGTGGAGGCTGTAAATACTTTGCTGGGTTACACGGAGGTCAGCAGAGAGCGGCCATTAATGCTTCAAGAGCAGCATCCCAGTGACCTGGTCACCGTTCCCATAGCGCTCACGGCCACCTCCCCCACCTGCCCGTCACGGTCCACACAACAACACGCCAGCGCCGCCGCGGGGGAAGAGCGACGCGAGAGGGGGGCGCTCGGGCCAAGAAAGGATTCCATGCTTAACAAATATCAACTTAGTAATATAAACTTAAAGATAGATAAAAAGGTGAGGAACTGCTGATCATGGCCGTGTCCAGAATCACCCACAGAGAGTATCATTAAACCCTCTACAGCAGGGTATTAATGTCACATTGTAGCATAATACAGCATATATGGAAATTATTATTAATGTCACACTGTAGCATAATACAACATATATGTTCATTATTATTAATGTCACATTGTAGCATAATACAGCATATATGGAAATTATTATTAATGTCACATTGTAGCATAATACAGCATATATGGAAATTATTATTAATGTCACACTGTAGCATAATACAACATATATGTTCATCATTATTAATGTCACATTGTAGCATAATACAGCATATATGGAAATTATTATTAATGTCACATTGTAGCATAATACAGCATATATGGTAATTATTATTATGTCACATTGTAGCATAATACAGCATATATGGTCATTATTATTAATGTCACATTGTAGCATAATACAGCATATATGGTAGTTATTATTATGTCACATTGTAGCATAGTACAACATATATGGTCATTATTATTAATGTCACATTGTAGCATAATACAGCATATATGTTCATTATTATTAATGTCACATTGTAGCATAATACAGCATATATGTTCATTATTATTAATGTCACATTGTAGCATAATACAGCATATATGGTAGTTATTATTATGTCACATTGTAGCATAATACAACATATATGTTCATTATTATTAATGTCACATTGTAGCATAATACAGCATATATGATAGTTATTATTAATGTCACATTGTAGCATAATACAGCATATATGATAGTTATTATTAATGTCACATTGTAGCATAATACAACATATATGTTCATTATTATTAATGTCACATTGTAGCATAATACAGCATATATGATCATTATTATTAATGTCACATTGTAGCATAATACAGCATATATGGTCATTATTATTAATGTCACATTGTATCATAATACAGCATATATGGTCATTATTATTAATGTCACATTGTAGCATAATACAGCATATATGGTCATTATTATTAATGTCACATTGTAGCATAATACAGCATATATGGTCATTATTATTAATGTCACATTGTAGCATAATACAGCATATATGGTCATTATTATTAATGTCACATTGTAGCATAATACAGCATATATGGTCATTATTATTAATGTCACATTGTAGCATAATACAGCATATATGTTCATTATTATTAATGTCACATTGTAGCATAATACAGCGTGTGATAGTGTGCTGTTTGTGGTCCTGATAAGACCTGCATCTGATCTGAACCCGCCTATGGGTGCTTCTGTTCTGGCGCTCATCACCTGACCTCTCCAGTCAGAGCACACGCATGTTGCCTGGAAACCATCAGGATGAAGGACGTTCAGCCTCTAGACCTCAGAGAGGAGGAGCTTCTGTGGACATGTCCAGCTGTCAGCGAAATAAAGAAGAAATGCTTCCATATGACGAAGTGATGGATGACTGGAACAAGAGGAGGTCAAGCCATTGAAGACGTTCACATTAAACGGCATCAACAGACAAGTTAAAGGAATATGATGTCTTTATGAAGACATTTAGAATGATATTAGCCTCCACGTCAAAGTGGAACGTTCATCCTATACACGACTTCAAAGTAATGACGTACCATCCATTAGAGGAAAACTGATAGTGCAAGACTCTTACGATCACAGAATGTGTTCCTTCTAAATGAGGAAATTGGTGAAAGTACAATTAACTAATCAGGTTCTCTCACTGGTGTTATTTTCTTACAGTGAAAAAATTAACTTTAAGAAAATGTAGTCAACTGGCAAATTTCTATAAAAAATTTTTTTTAAAAAGTCAACTTCCGTTTAGTCCTGAACTCATGATGTTATATATGAACATGTGTTTTACATGCATGTTTAAAAGGTATGTGACATTAAGACAGGAAACAAACTAACCATTCATGGTCAAATGTATACAAATAACGCCAAAAAATATTTTATATTCATCAAATATATATATTTGTTATTTTGTGAATGTGTAAAGGCATATTTCTGTTCTCATTCGTTAACGTATACAATAAGGTGAATCCATCGAACACATTTTACAAATCAAAGTGTATTTTATTAATATATAACTGAATGTTTTTCAGCATGCGGTAAAACAAAACTGCCACGTCAAGGTTTTTCTTTATGCATCGTTAGAATGAAACCTGGCTAATCAATACAGATTAAAGTAAGTAAATCCAAAGGACCAGTGTGAAGTTGCAGCATACAGAGAGCTCACACTTCCACTTCATTCATCTGATGCTGAAACCATCTGCTGCCAGATAAATCACTCTGTTTGAAATGCTAATCAGCTGGGGAGGAATGTCCTCCAATCTGGGGAAATTATCTTGCAATAGGTGGAGTCCCAACATTTACACCCTTGTTTCACAATCCTGATGATCCCTTCAGTTTCCAATTGATTTTATTGAGAAAAAGAATCAGCCCCAGAGGAGCCGGACCCCGGTCTGACCCCGGATCAAAGAGAACAGAAACTGATGCCAAGCGGCTTTACGAAATGTAACGAGATAGATAGATAGATAGATATAGATATATATATATATATATATATATATATATATATATAATTGAACTGAATCAGTGAGGAGATATTTACACTCTGCTGGTATTACTTTGAACGTTCAACAGAAACCTTCAGAATCCTTTTTCTTATTTCCACAACTTCCACTTCGTCTAAACTGGAATCAAAATACTTGATGAAAATGAGTGAAAACAGCTGTTAGTGTGTTTGTTGAAGAGTGAAACCAGAAGAGAAGACTAACCCAACACCTCCCTGCTTTACAGAATAAAGACTGGTTTGGTCGTATAGATTGCAGATCATCAGCTATCTAGTGTTTGTTGGCGTTGACACAGATCCTGTGGTAGTGGAGGGAGTCAAGTTAAGAAGACAACCCCGCATGATGGATCACATCTGCCTGCGTGGCCCCTCCTCTACTGTACTCCTCCGGCTCATCATTCAGGCGGCACGGCGGGGGGTTTGGCATCCCGGCCCCCGTCCCGCCCACCGCCAGCCGTCCCGTCGCCCCGAGGGAGAGCACAGACCCCCGGCCGGAGCGCGGCTCACAAAGCCCTTTCTTTCAGCCGGGCGGCCGGCAAAACCCCCGAGGCCCAAACACGGAGCCACAAACACGGGACTCCTGCAGCCAACCTGGCTCCTTCTTCTTCTTCCACCACCGACTTCAATTGCATTAAAACGGCCCACGTCACTGAGCACAGAGCGGAGGCGAGGGGGTTCCCAGTCAATTCAAAGATCAATCCAAATGGAGTTCTTCAAATGTGGCTCTGTGGAGAGCTGGAAGGAGGGAGGCTGCTTTGTTTCCTCTGGAACAATGTGAGCCGACAGCTTTAACAGTCAACACTTCTCCCCGCTCAGTGATGGGTTAACCAGCTGGTTTCAACATCTGCAGCATCTGCTGCAACTAACGCTTATATTCTTCACCGGCAGACTACTCCTCAGCTGGAACGTTCTCCATATGAACTGCAGTCGTCTCTTAGAAATGTGCAGAAAGCGGCCTCCACTATTTTCTTTGTGAATCAAATCATGATTTAGAAAAACAGAGCTGTAAGATGACTCAAGACACTATTAAAATAATAAATCAATTCATCAGCATTTTTTTTTAACCTTCCTTGTGTTCGGGTCGACCCGTTTTAGGTTTTAAAAACATAAAGGAACCACATTAATGTGTTTATTGCATCAAAGTTGGTCAGGAACCTCTATTTCAACTAAATAAAAAAAATGTTTCCCCACAAAATTATAAAATTATGAAATGACCTTTGTGTTGTTAGGGTCGGTTTTGACGCAGTTAAAAAAAATAAGATTTGCTTGATTGGTTGTTGTTGGTTTTACCTTGCAAATCTGTGTTTGTATTAAAGTTTTATTGCTGAAAAAAATACTGTTTAGCCTTTTTCTTGAACTAAATATAAATGGGTCGAAATTGACCCGTAATACCATAGAAGTTACTATAGTTAATAATATTAAAACATAAATAAAACAAATGTATGTAAGAGATGTGTTCTAAAACCCCTCAGTAATAGTCAGGTAACACAACAACCTTTTATTCATTGACATGATTCTCTTGAGGTTCATTTTAACATTTCTTTAATTGAAATGGAGGTATCCTGACAAAGAAAAGGCCCAGAGGCCCACACCAAAATATTAACATTATTATATTAACACATGAGGAAGGATAAGTTATGATTCTATTTCTTAAATGCAAATGTTTGCCAGTTTCTTAACTCCTGTGACATGAAACTAAATATCTTTGAGGTCTCTTTGGGCTCTAGTGACATTTTTCAGACCGATTAATCTAGAAAATAATGCACAGATTAAATCAACAATGAAAAAAATGTTAGCTGCATTTCTTTCCCAGTCCAGAACCAAACAATGTAGAGTTTACTGTCACATACATCAAAAACAAAACCTCATGCGAGGCAAAACATCTCAACTGAAGAGATAATACAATGTTTTATATAATACAATTACTTCCCTAATGAATCGATTATGAGAACGGCTTCTATTGATATACTTTAATGACTCCTCCAGCTCTACATTACGTAAAAGGCCTTCCTCACCCAGATTCATTTGACAGTTTATTATTACATTATTAGATTCCCTCCATTGTTTCCCCATCATTGTATTCATGACAATGTTTTAATGAAAAAGAGCTCCTAATATGATCAGTCTTTTAGACAAAAGAAAAATGCTGAGTTTGCAAACTGAAAATGTAATTCCATCAACGCTGACAAAACACATTCACACCATTGGGTTACTCGTTTATGTATGCATCAAGTTATTCATTATTATTTTCTTACATTCTGCGATGACGGAAAGAAGAATTAAAGACAGAGCATTATTTCTTTCAAAATTTAGATTTACGGTAAGCAGTTAAAGATTTTAAGAATTTTTTTATTTGTTGATTATTGTTAATTGATATAGGAATTGTTTAGTTTTAATTCAAAACAATAGTAAAATAAAATGTTACAGTTTCCTAAAGCCCAAGAAGATGAAATGAATAAAACAAATAAAAACTGAATCGTCAACATTGGTGTCAGTTTATTTGGACGAATCGTAAAATAAGCCATGTAGTCTTATCATTTATAAAAAAATTTAAAAAAATGTTTTGAAAACAATGTTAAGCTATTTAAGTTCTCTCCTTTTCCCCGTTTTTTGTATTAGTCAGAATTTCCTTTTGAAATACCAGATCACAGACTAATCCATCACATGTTGGTGCAGCCGGTCTCTCATAATTAGGCTCATGACGTCACGTCGTGCTCAGAGCATGCAGAGTTAGAGGAATTTTAATGCTGGAAATGTCAATAAATCTTCAGTCCCGCGTGTGACGGACTGCTGCAAGGCATTGTGGGCCTTAGTGTGGGCAATACAGAACATATGAAGAAATAATAAGCCAACTGAAAGGTAAGAGGACTGTAAATGAAGCGTCCCTACAGTGTGAGCTCAAAGAGCCATGACCAGAGGAACCGGACCCTCTTCTCCCGGCTCTCCATCCCGTGAAGCGGCACCGGGTCGCGGGGACTGAAGCGGCTGCAGCGCCTTCTCCAAGTTCAAAAGTTCACCTTTTACGACCTCAGAGCCTCGCTGCCACCTCCAAATAAAAACATTCCGACCTCTGTTCCCAGCGAGCCCAGCTCTCACAAGCACGCGCACACACACACACACACACACACACACACACACACACACGGAAACAATCCAACTTCCCTGAAGCAAAGCTCGGGAACAAACCCCTCTCTCCCACCTGGCCCTCCACCTGCGGAGGTGCACGAGTGCTCCCGGCCCTGAGTCACCTCCAGGTCCCCAGCGAGTCACCTCCAAGTCCCCAGCGAGTCACCTCCAAGTCCCTACTGAGTCACCTCCAGGTCCCTACTGAGTCACCTCCAAGTCCCCAGCGAGTCACCTCCAGGTCCCTACTGAGTCACCTCCAGGTCCCCACCGAGTCACCTCCAGGTCCCCACCGAGTCACCTCCAGGTCCCCACCGAGTCACCTCCAGGTCCCCACCGAGTCACCTCCAGGTCCCCACCGAGTCACCTCCAGGTCCCCACCGAGTCACCTCCAGGTCCCTACTGAGTCACCTCCAGGTCCCCACCGAGTCACCTCCAGGTCCCTACTGAGTCACCTCCAGGTCCCTACTGAGTCACCTCCAGGTCCCCACCGAGTCACCTCCAAGTCCCCACCGAGTCACCTCCAAGTCCCCAGCGAGTCACCTCCAGGTCCCCACCGAGTCACCTCCAGGTCCCTACTGAGTCACCTCCAGGTCCCTACTGAGTCACCTCCAGGTCCCTACTGAGTCACCTCCAGGTCCCTACTGAGTCACCTCCAGGTCCCTACTGAGTCACCTCCAGGTCCCTACTGAGTCACCTCCAGGTCCCCTTCCCTGGCTTCAGCCCCCGCGCGCTGCCCGCGTTAGGAGCGGTGGGTCTGGAGCGGCTGCAGCGGCTTGAAGCGCTCCCGCAGCGGGGATGGATGCGCTGCTGGGCGCTGCTCCGCGTGGAGGTGCGCGGTGTGTGTGCTGATGTGTGCGTGTGGAACATGCATGAGCATGCTCAGGGTCGTGCGTTGCCTACCGTTCACGGACTTGGCGTTGTTTCTCTCCGGGAAGTCGAACACATTCGTCCTCTTCTCAATCTCCATCCTCCTGCATGAGCTGATCCAGAGTCAGCCCGACGCCACGAAGAGACCTGCGGATGTGGAGACGTGCGCTGACAGCGACGGTGAGGGTGAGGGGTCTGAATGCGGGCTGTGCTTTGTCCGCGTCCTCCGCCTTGCTGGCTCACTGCTCGGACCTCCGTCCCATGATTTAGCCTTCTGCTCGCAGTCAGCGGGGAATAACTGGATCCACACCCCCAGGGGTGGTGCGTTCAGGGACCGCGCAAAGGGTGGAGGGTAGTGGTTTCGTTTTCATCCGAGTAGAAGAAGTAGCCGGACCAAATAATAATAATAATAATAATAACAATAATAATAATGCATTGTATTTGTATTGCGTTTTGAAAGGCACTCAAAGGCCCTTTACAGAAACAATAAAAGCAATAACAGTATAAACCAGGCACAGAGGTGAGATTATCAGAATCATAACAGTTTATTGCCAAGAACGTTACACATCAAATACATTTGACTAAATAATAAATAAACAAACACACAACAGCAATAAACAAAACAAAAGCATACATAAGCAGCATCACGGGTTACAAGCTGATTTAAATCTGATTGTGTAACTTCTGAATGAAGAAATGAAACCACCATGGAGGTGAAATGAAATGAAAAGTGTAATTCCAAAGCAATTAGTAGGCGACGAGGAACTATTATCTAAAAAGACTGCACCATTCTACATAAAAGCACCTATTAAGTCATGTTTTGTTCGTTTAACCTGATAACGTGGCATTACTCCCACGGGACCTGAAGGCAGCACGGACAAGGCGTTTATCCAGCAGAGGCCGGAGGAAACGCACAGGTGTTCCTAATAACTAGTGATGTGGCGTGTGACGTCAGTCCGCGTGCACGAGACAGGAGCCTGGGCCACAGTGAAGAGCATCCAACCCAGGAGACCTTAAGACCCTGAGGGGGACGGAGAGGAGGGAGAGAGAAGCTTTGGATGGACAGCAGCACAGAAAGCTAAATAAATGAACATTGACAAATTAAAGTTCAGTCCAACAGTTCCATTGCCAGCAGAAGCACCGCGGATACTTCCTGAGGCAACAGTAGACTTTGCATTACTTAAAAAGAAGAGCAAGGATAGAGGGGTACGTTTAATGTGCAGACAATACAGACACACGTAGACAGTTACCACATGCCCAGGTGCATCAAACACTCTAGGATCCACATGATGGTCTGACAGTTCTTATGGATTCTGCACATGTGGGTTAAGGGAAATAAAATGGCGGAGAGAGCGGTGAAAGAAGCCACAAAGAGTAGTGGCTCAAAAGTTAAAGTCACCTTCAGTAAGTCAGAGGCCAAGGGGATTATTACAATGAGGTTAAAGGAAAGGTGGCAGAAGCAAAGGGAGGATGACAGAAAGGATGAGCATCCATTAAGAGATCCTTTAAAAATGGTTATTTAATACATATTCAATAAAATATAGGTGTAAGTTCATACACTGAATTATATGTATTCTATATTAAATCAGACACTGGTGGCCCAGCGCTGTGTATTACATCTTTTTTTCAACCCAAAATGCTTTGCACTGGTCAGGGGTTCTTGGCTCAAAGGATATTTCACAGGGTTACATCACTGGGAAAAGGTTGAGAACCCATGTTCTACACCGTCAGGGTCTGAGAACCAAAGGAGGCAGCTGGAGAACTGGAAGAGGAGGTACGGTCTGATATGAGGTTCTGCAGGTAACTCTAGTGCTATAAAGCACTACGGCAGTACCTTAGGGTAACAAGGATTATAGAGAACATGAGCCCTTTGTTTTGGTTGTTTTGTATTTAGTAGTGTTATTTGTTGAAAGGGCAAGTCATCCTGATCCACTCCATTCCAGTTGGTGGCCAACCGCCAATAAACCTTAAAGAAGAAGAAGAGACAGGAGCCTGACCCTTACCCAGCTAAAGGAACCCAGCGACAGGAAACCCAGCAAAAGGAACCCAGCTAAAGGAACCCAGCTAAAGGAATCCAGCTAAAGGTACCCAGCTACAGGGAAAAGGAACCCATCGACAGGGAACCCAGCTAAAGGAACCCACCGACAGGGAACCCAGCTAAAGGAACCCAGCTAAAGGAACCCAACGACAGGGAACCCAGCTAAAGGAACCCATCGACAGGGAACCCAGCTAAAGGAACCCAGCTACAGGGAACCCAGCTAAAGGAACCCAGCGACAGGGAACCCAGCTAAAGGAATCCAGCAAAAGGAAACCAGCTAAAGGAAACCAGCTACAGGGAACCCAGCTAAAGGAACCCAGCGACAGGGAACCCAGCTAAAGGAATCCAGCAAAAGGAAACCAGCTAAAGGAAACCAGCTACAGGGAACCCAGCTAAAGGAACCCAGCGACAGGGAACCCAGCTAAAGGAATCCAGCAAAAGGAACCCAGCAAAAGGAAACCAGCTACAGGGAACCCAGCTAAAGGAACCCAGTAACAGGGAACCAAGCAAAAGGAACCCATCTAAAGGAAACCAGCTACAGGGAACTCATCTAAAGGAACCCAGCTAAAGGAACCCAGCTACAGGGAACCCAGCTAAAGGAACCCAGCTACAGGGAACCCAGCTAAAGGAACCCAGTAACAGGGAACCCAGCAAAAGGAACCCAGTAACAGGGAACCCAGCTAAAGGAACCCAGCGACAGGGAACCCAGCTAAAGGAACCCAGCGACAGGGAACCCAGCAAAAGGAACCCAGCTAAAGGAACCCAGCTAAAGGTACCCAGCTACAGGGAACTCATCTAAAGGAACCCAGCTAAAGGAACCCAGCTACAGGGAACTCAGCTACAGGAACCCAGTAACAGGGAACCCAGCTAAAGGAACCCAGCTAAAGGTACCCAGCTACAGGGAACTCATCTAAAGGAACCCAGCTAAAGGAACCCAGCTACAGGGAACTCAGCTACAGGAACCCAGTAACAGGGAACCCAGCAAAAGGAACCCAGCTACAGGGAACCCAGCTAAAGGAACCCAGCTACAGGTGACCCAGCTAAAGGAACCCAGCTAAAGGAACCCAGTAGCAGGGAACCCAGCAAAAGGAACCCAGCAACAGGGAACCCAACTAAAGGAACCCAGTGACAGGGAACCCAGCTACAGGGAACCCAGCTACAGGGAACCCAGCTAAAGGAACCCAGCTACAGTGAACCCAGATACAGTGAACCCAGCTAAAGGAACCCAGTAACAGGGAACCCAGCAAAAGGAACCCAGCTAAAGGAAACCAGCTACAGGGAATTCATCTAAAGGAACCCAGCTAAAGGAACCCAGCTACAGGGAACCCAGTTAAAGGAACCCAGCTACAGGGAACCCAGCAAAAGGAACCCAGTAACAGGGAACCCAGCAAAAGGAACCCAGCGACAGGGAACCCAGCTAAAGGAACCCAGCGACAGGGAACCCAGCAAAAGGAACCCAGCGACAGGGAACCCAGCAAAAGGAACCCAGCGACAGGGAACCCAGCAAAAGGAACCCAGCGACAGGGAACCCAGCAAAAGGAACCCAGCGACAGGGAACCCAGCAAAAGGAACCCAGCTAAAGGAACCCAGCTAAAGGTACCCAGCTAAAGGTACCCAGCTACAGGGAACTCATCTAAAGGAACCCAGCTAAAGGAACCCAGCTACAGGTGACCCAGCTAAAGGAACCCAGTAACAGGGAACCCAACAAAAGGAACCCAGAGACAGGGAACCCAACTAAAGGAACCCAGCGACAGGGAACCCAGCTACAGGGAACCCAGCTACAGGGAACCCAGCTAAAGGAACCCAGCTACAGGGAACCCAGCTACAGGGAACCAAGCTAAAGGAACCCAGCTACAGGGAACCCAGCTACAGGGAACCCAGCTAAAGGAACCCAGTAACAGGGAACCCAGCAAAAGAAACCCAGCTAAAGAAAACCAGCTAGAGGGAACTCAGCAAAAGGAACCCAGCTAAAGGAACCCAGCTAAAGGTACCCAGCTACAGGGAACTCATCTAAAGGAACCCAGCTAAAGGAACCCAGCTACAAGGAACTCAGCTACAGGAACCCAGCTACAGGGAACCTAGCTAAAGTAACCCAGCTACAGGGAACCCAGCTAAAGGAACCCAGCTACAGGTGACCCAGCTAAAGGAACCCAGTAACAGGGAACCCAGCAAAAGGAACCCAGCTACAGGGAACCCAGCTACAGGGAACCCAGCTAAAGGAACCCAGCTACAGGGAACCCAGCTACAGTGAACCCAGCTAAAGGAACCCAGTAACAGGGAACCCAGCAAAAGGAACCCAGCTACAGGGAACTCATCTAAAGGAACCCAGCTAAAGGAACCCAGCTAAAGGAACCCAGCGACAGGGAACCAAGCTAAAGGAACCCAGCTACAGGGAACCCAGCTAAAGGAACCCAGTAACAGGGAACCCAGCAAAAGGAACCCAGCGACAGGGAACCCAGCTAAAGGAACCCAGCGACAGGGAACCCAGCAAAAGGAACCCAGCTAAAGGAACCCAGCTAAAGGTACCCAGTTACAGGGAACTCATCTAAAGGAACCCAGCTAAAGGAACCCATCTACAGGGAACCCAGCTACAGGAACCCAGTAACAGGGAACCCAGCAAAAGGAACCCAGCTACAGGGAACCCAGCTAAAGGAACCCAGCTACAGGTGACCCAGCTAAAGGAACCCAGTACTGTATGCATTGACCATCTCACAGACTGTATTCAGAGTGTATGCATAGACTGTCTCACAGATTGTATTCAGACTATGCATAGACTGTCTCACAGATTGTATTCAGACTATGCATAGACTGTCTCACAGACTGTATTCAGACTGGATGCATAAACCGTCTCACAGACTGTATTCAGACTGTATGCATAGACTGTCTCACAGACTGTATTCAGACTGTATGCATTGACCATCTCACAGACTGTATTCAGACTGTATGCATAGACCATCTCACAGACTGTATTCAGACTGTATGCATAGACCATCTCACAGACTGTATTCAGACTGCATGCATAGACTGTCTCACAGACTGTATTCAGACTGTATTCATAGACTGTCTCACAGACTGGATTCAGACTGTATGCATTGACCATCTCACAGACTGTATTCAGACTGTATGCATAGACTGTCTCACAGACTGTATTCAGACTGTATGCATAGACCGTCTCACAGACTGTATGCATTGACCATCTCACAGACTGTATTCAGACTGCATGCATAGACTGTAATGTTGTAACTAATGTTTTTGTGCTTAGTTTTTACTTGCTCGAAATGTCCTCTTGATGTTAGACAGTGTTATTAGTACACCATAGCATATCATTATTGTATAAAATGATTAAGGTGGACTCATGATGAGAATACAGAGAATCACACACAATTTATTTTCATTGCTTCAATTGATAGAATTTCTGATTATGAATAACACATACATACATACTGATCCGCCCATACACAGATTCACACACACATATTCAATCTCTTAGTTCTATATGGTAATCTACACATATATGTACACATATAGTACATGATACATAAGCGCATACAGTACATATATCCTCATAAATATCTATTCATTCGTATCAATTAGATACTCTTTGGGCTTTCGCTGGTCATTCAATGATGCATTCCATTAAGCCTACTCCCAGCAGGCACATTTAAAGAAATATAATCTGATTGATTGGGGTGATGAGGCACTTAAAATTAGCCGATACATTTTCCCTACACTTACGCCTTTAACTTGTCTGTAATATTTTGCCACGCTTCTTGTCTAGCCCTCGCAGCGGTGGCAGTGTCTTTGCTATGATTATGGTCTTGACTTCCTCATGCGTTCATGATCTCCTACTCGTCAGCAGAGAAAAGAGGCTCTTCCTTTGAGTTTATTTGCCATTGTTCTGTTAGAACATCATGGTTTCTTTTGAAGTAGGACGGGCACGCACAATTATCCTGATGACTGAAGTCTGGTTCCAATTAAGGAGATTGTTTGAGCCTTCATCAGCCTTTGAGAAACCTAGATAGCCTGACTTCAATCATCGGGTTAATTTAAGTTGGCTAATGGGACATTTGATTGACGAACCACGTACGAGGAACGGGGCCCAGGTCAGGACTTCCGATCAAGCTCTCTCTAAACTAACGAAAACAGAACAATTAGTTTCAGTTGATTATACACTATGTAACATAGTTATGAATAGCACATTCCATTTCACCCCTAAACCCTTCACACTAGTTATTTAAAGCTGTTGTATGTCACATGGAACCTTTCTTTTCTTTCATAGAGCCTTTAGGTCAGAGCATAGAACCCTGAGATCAGAGAACCCTGAGGTCAGAGCATAGAACCCTGAGAACAGAGCATAGAACCCTGAGGTCAGAGCATAGAACCCTGAGGTCAGAGCATAGAACCATGAGGTCAGAGCATAGAACCCTGAGGTCAGAGCATAGAACCATGAGATCAGAGCATAGAACCCTGAGGTCAGAGCATAGAACCCTGAGGTCAGAGCATAGAACCATGAGGTCAGAGCATAGAACCATGAGGTCAGAGCATAGAACCCTGAGGTCAGAGCATAGAACCCTGAGAACAGAGCATAGAACCATGAGGTCATAGCATAGAACCCTGAGGTCAGAGCATAGAACCATGAGGTCATAGTATAGAACCCTGAGATCAGAGCATAGAGCCATGAGGTCATAGCATAGAACCATGAGATCATAGTATAGAACCCTGAGATCAGAGCATAGAGCCATGAGGTCAGAGCATAGAATCCTGGGATCAGAGCATAGAATCCTGGGATCAGATAACCATGAGGTCAGAGCATAGAACCCTGGGATCAGATAACCCTGAGGTCAGAGCATAGAACCATGAGGTCATAGCATTTTGGATTTTTCCTAAATTCTAAATTACAACAATAATATTGTTTTTTTTAATTATATTTTCGTCCATGTCAGTATTTTCACAATGCTGACACAGACATCTGGAATGTGGGAAGAAAAGTTATGTAAATCTGAAAAAGTAAATCACTTACTCTTTCAGTGACATGCTAATTTACATAACCATGTTAACATTTTGTAAGAAAACCAGGAAAAACTCACAAAATATATAAATGAAAAAAAAGTTTTGTGAATTAGTCTGACATCTGAAACAGTAAATCACTTACTGTTTCAGGGACAGACTAGTTTACATAACCTTCTCTTATTTATAACCTGGACCACCCGGAGAAAAAGGATCACCCGAATCCTCCGGGGGGAGACGGCTTTCAGCCTATCGGCAGCCTGCACAGGATAGCTGAAGTCCATGTGCTCCATCGGGTGGAACGTCGTCACAACATTATGTCGGGCGACTTGCCCAGGTCTCAACCTCATCTCTGCACCTAACCCTTTCTTTTTAGCACAAAAGGGTTGGTGTGATCACAGTGGAGGTTCCCTCTGGGTCTGTGTATCTGGAGCTGTGTGTAGTGGAGGCCATGTCCATCAGTAAATCCCTCAGAGCATCGTGGTCTTCGGTGGAATCATATGGGGAGGAGACGATCATCAGATCATAAGCCTCCTGCACATATGCGCTGGTGTCCATGTGCTCTGTCAGGTGCCACATTGTGATGAAGTCGTGCCGGAGAGCTTGGGCAGGTGTGAGTCTCATTCCGCATCAGGAGAGAGCAACCATTCCAGAAGGTGTGAAAACGCCATCGTGTCTTCACGTTCAATAAAGTCTGTTGGTCTTGGCTGCGACTTTATTGCTTCTTCCAAGTTCCCCACTGTGTCGAAACACCACTCTGACGTCTGCGGCCAGACGCCGGTTGCATCTATGTGCTCCCGTGGTGTTTTACGTCTCCAGGTATGATAGTATGGAGACGGCTGTTCTTTAGTAAAGAACTGCTCGGTGTTACTGCCTATAGTATACAGCAGTGGTTCTCAACCGTTCTTTAGTGATTTAAACCCTGTGAAATAGTTTTTCAGCCAAGTGCCCTCTAACCAGCACAAATATTTTTTTCTTGAAAAAAAGAGGTAATATAATAATAATTATATATATATTATATATATTATAAATATATATTTATGTAAATATATATGTATAAATATTTATACAGATATAAAGAAATACAAGGGCTGCTTTGTGGAATTTTCCCCTAAGAAGTTAATTGGTCCTTTTCTTCTGAACACAATGATATATAAACAAGCTTTTGATGACATTGAACCAATAATGATCCAGAGAAGATTTTTGAAAGAATCGGACCCAGCGTTTAGGAGAAGTGGCAAGAATGTGTTTTTCACAAAATTAAAAATGGCGGAAAATCTAAGAAGGTGGAGCTTAATGCTTTGATTTTCTTTTTTGTAGAGCAGACACAACCGGACATGTGTGCCAAATTTCAAGTCAATGGGTCATAGGTTCACGACTCAAGGGGGCGCTATCGAGCTATGTCCGCCAAGTCCGATTGGTGTGAACATTTTGAAAATTGTAGGTTTAGCTCAAGCACCTCTTTCCCCGTGCAAAGCGGTACCATAATAAGAAAAATAGGAATAATAAGAAACATTCGAATAACAATAGGTCCTCCACTCTGACTACATCAGTGCTCGGGCCCTAATAAGGCAGAAAATAATAACAGTATTGCACAAAAATATGATAACAGTATTGCTCAGTGTATAAAATGCACTATGCATTGCTACAAATATCCAAGTATGGTCGTGACAATGCGTTTGGTAATAATTAGTTTTGTGGCGAGGTAAATGATGATGTATTATTTGACTACACAGCAAAGCAGGAGCTGTGTATTGCAGCATAGAGGAACTGCAGCTGATCCCATGGGGCTCCAGAAGGACATTGGAGTGTCAAGAACATAATTGGCCAGCTGATGGCGCCAAAGGGCCTTCAAAGTTCTATTGGTCGCTGCACTTCCACATAGTGACACTTCAATGTCAGATAAATGCAAAAAAAATATAACATTTTACTACAGAATTGTTTTTTTTATGATTATGTAAATGGTTCTGTCTTATTGTGTTATTACGCTCGTATTATTATTGTTATTATTGCCATGATTATTGTTGTTCTAATTGTATATATGATTATATCTTATTGTATTATTACGCTCGTATTATTACTTGTATCATTGTTACTATTGTTGTTGTTATGATTATGGTTATTATTCCCACAGACAGGATCATGCCGGTGGCGCTAAGCCCCGCCCACCCGCGGTGACAGGCGGAGCGCGCGGAGCAGCAGCGCGCGCGGACATCCATCCAGAGTCCAGACAGACGGCGGCCGGGCGGACACATTCCGTATCATCCTCCTGCGAGAGCGACATGAAGATGAAATAAGCGCACCTTCACCTCATGGACTGAGCGCAGGGAGCGGATTTCTGAACTTTACGCGCAGACTCAGGAGAGAGAATGTGGAGGTACAGCAACCTGTTGGCCTGCCTGCTGCTGCTGTGCGAGGACGCGTCTTCACTGAGCAAGGTAGGACCTGAGAAGAGTGTTTCATGTAGCGTCAGGGGCCCAGTGCATGTCAACAACAGCTGTTCAGAGTCACTGAAGGGGAACAGTTCAATCTGTTGGGGAACTTTCATCACAGTGTAATAATGCTGACATGGATCGTGGTTATCTGGATCATGGACCATGCCTACTACTCATTATATGAATAAGTTAATATTATAATAATGTCATATTCATGTATTGGGCTGTAACTCTGTTACGTTATTCATTCTGGCCACATGCCATCTATTGCTTCTGTCCATCCGGGGAGAGGTTTCCTCCTCTGTTGCTCTCCTGAAGGGTTCTTCCTTTTTTCCCTGTGAAAGAGTTTTTACTATCTTTATTGGGGAGTTGTTCCTGATCCGATGTGAGGTCCCGGGACAGGATGTTATGTTACAGCCTGTAAAGCCCTCTGAGGCAAATTTGTATTTGTGATTTTGGGCTATTTTGGGCTATACATATATACTATATAAAAAAATAATTAAAAAAAAGTAATAATATACAAAATAAACTGAATTGAATCTCTGAAGGGAAACAGTCCATCTCTGAGTCTCTCACAGGATCCCACTCACCTCTCTCGTGTCATGGTGCCTCGTCCAAATAAGGGACTTGATCAACATTTCCCCAAAACCAAACCGTTAAAGTTTATGTCTAAAGCCGGCAGATGGTTCGAGCTATGTGTTATATTTTCATATTGGAGGTGATCCAATTCAATACAATAGTTTACTCTGCACTGATCTGGGATCTGTCCTCTGATGGTCTCCAGAGCAGACGGTTGTTTAGTCACACGCCATACTATGTAGCCTCTGGTCCTGTAATGTGCTGTACATGTGCATGTTATCTTATCTTCTGGCAGTGTGTGTGTGTGTGTGTGTGTGTGTGTGTGTGTGTGTGTGTGTGTGTGTGTGTGTGTGTGTGTGTGTGATGATACCTCCGCTGTGTGTGGGAGAGATGGCACCCGGTGGGGTAACAGTAATATGTGGCTGCCCTTGTTTGTACAGCTGCTGGACTGCAGTAACCCCTCACTCTCCCTCGGCCTAATCCCACTCTACACACACACACACACACACACACACACACACACACTGCCAGAAGATACCATGCATGTACAGCACACATACAGGACCAGAGGCTACATGTATACCTAGTATGGCGTGTGACTAAACAAGCGTCTGCTCTGGAGACCATCAGAGGACAGATCTCAGATCAGTGAGTGCAGAGTAAACCCCCACAGTAGTAGTGATAGGAATAGTTGTATTCATAGTAGGAGTAGCAGCAGTACTACAACAGTCAGAAGCAGCACGTGGTAGAGTTAGTGAAGTATTTGTAGTGTCTGGTTCCGTGGAGGCCAGTGAAGGACTCCTGAATGCGTACAGCGATCATTGAGACAACCCTGTTCCTCAGACTGTGGGCAACAGTTTGTCCCTCTGCAGTTTCAACGTGACGATGCTCTAAGCACACGGCTCCTTACAGAGAGGATTAAGAACCGGATTGTGAGCCAGATGTGATCCGGTGTTGGACCTCACTGACTCTGTGTCTGAATGGGGCGAATCCCTGCAGCCAGGTTTCAACATCTGGTGGATAACCTGAAACCAAAAGCCCAGCACCAGCACCAGCACCAGCACCAGCGTTCAGCATCCAGTGCTTAGTATCCAGTGCCCAGCACCAGCATCCAGCGTCCAGCGCCCAGCGTCCAGCGCCCAGCGTCCAGCGCTCAGCATCCAGTGCTTAGTATCCAGTGCCCAGCACCAGCATCCAGCGCTCAGCGTCCAGCGCCCAGCGCTCAGCATCTAGCGCTCAGCGTCCAGCACCAGCGTCCAGCATCCAGCATCCAGTGCTTAGCGTCCAGCGCCCAGCACCAGCGTCCAGCATCCAGCATCCAGTGCCTAGCGTCCAGCGCCCAGCACCAGCGTCCAGCACCAGCGTCCAGCGCTCAGCGTCCAGCACCAGCGTCCAGCACTCAGCATCCAGCGCTCAGCGTCCAGCACTCAGCATCCAGCGCTCAGCGTCCAGCGTCCAGCCTCTATCCAGGCACCTGGTTGCATGTCTCTTAGAGCGGTTTCGCTTCAGATACCTGAACATGCACATCCTCCAGTATCACTGATCTGATACCAGTACGTTAAAAACACATTGACGTTTTACTGGAGAGATTCTTTCACTGTAAAATATGGTCAACTTGCTGACCTGTTGCTAGCTACCGCTAACGTTCCATTCCCTGCTCGCGCCTGGCTGATCGGTGCTGCACACACGGAGAGTTCAATCATCGCTTTCTGCCAAGTGATCGCTTTTCTGCCGCTGATGCTGGAAGCAGCTCATGAGTTCTTCCTCGTCTCTGTGGAGAGTTGCACATGCTCGTACCGATCGGGCAGGACGTGACATGTTGTTGCTCCTGTGTAGCGTCGATAACCTGATAAACACAATCCTCATGTGGTTCCAGGTCAGTGTACAGACTCATACTCACGATACCTGGTCCAGTATTTTAGGCTGTATCAGATGTATCTCTGAAGACTGAAGGTTTCATAATCAATCCATTGTTTGCTTTTGCTTTACATGCCTACATATTTCTCCTCTCAACACCATTCCCCATCGTGCAGCAGTGGCACAGCTCCACTGATATTAATGTGAGACAAAGCCCGCTTACAAGAGGGCCTGGAGGGCGCCAGAGGGTGGCGTGGGAAGCAGTGTGTGCACCTGCTCCGTGTTCTGCCTGTAAACAAGCCGAGGACAATCGCTGCAGGGTCAACTGGGGGCTGGAGAGGAGGAAACGGCACACTGGGGATGCTCAGTCGGCCTAAATGAAACAGCCCACAGCAGCAGAGACGGGTTCCATGCTGCAGGCCCCTACAGGTGCTGGGAGGGCCTGCAGATGACTGCCACGTTGAAGAGTCAACATGATCAGTCTGCAGAGAGTCGAGTCACTGTGTTTGCTTGTTGGAAGTGAGAGAGACTAAACCCTCATCCACTCTGGGCCCACGACCCGGGTGTCAACGCCCACCACGCGCCTCACGAGGGGCTCTGCACAGGTCCAGCGCTGCTTGGCTGAGGCTCCAAATGGTCAATAAGGATGTTGTATTCCAGGCTGTTAACTAATTCAAAGTTCCACCATTAAATCAATATGCATGGATACCAAAACCACAATGAGCGTGCTGAGCAACAATTCAAATGAAATCAGTGTAAAATATTCTATTCACTGGTCCAACAATCTTATTACAACACGGCCTAGTTTTCATTACTCATTTATTAATGTATTTATATAATTACCAAGGGTTGTGCACATTAAAATGAACGGAGACTGTGAGGCACAAGTCAGCTACTGGGCTGTTTACACCCAGCCAAGTAGAATATGCTACTTCATTAAGCAATAGTTAGCTAGACTGGTGTTTGAGAACATTTAGTGCAATGATTACTTACTTATTATTTTTACATTTTGTCCTATTATTATTTTCAGTTTTCGGTCTCAGTTTGGGTAGCAACACATCTAATGTAGTTGGTTAGTTTAGCCGACAGCACGGTGCACACACACACACACACACACACACACACACACACACACACACACACACACACACACACACACACACACACACACACACACACAGGATCCGGCTGTAAACAGCATAGCACATAGCTCGTCTTTGCCATGCTAGACACACCCTGGTGTAAATAGCAGCGTTGGCTATTCCATTTGGTTGCAAATTGTGTTGTTGGCTTCCGACACCTGGATGCTAATAGCATCGGCCTTAAATGAATTACTGGGGAAGTATTGAGACGCTCAATCAAGAGAGAGATGCACAAACTGCGTCTTTAAACAAGATTGTGATGTCACAACTGTACAGCTGCAACTGTAGCGCCGCTTAACTCTGTGTAGTTGTAAGAGGAGGACCGGATCACAGCTGACTGGGTTTTTTGGGAGAAAGCTAAAAGGAGGCAGGAGGTGAGACAGGTATATTCAGACAGACAGAAGGAGAAACAAAGGGTTCTTTGAACATAAAGCATGTGAACATGTTCTAGTAGAAACCTAACATATGGATGAACCTTTTCATTTCAGTTTCCATCTCTCTGCAGATGTGCCAGAGTTATTAGCTCATGAGCTATCTTTATGTGACGCTCCACATGTTCTGAAACTGGCCTTTCTTTTTCTCCAGCTTCCATGGTTTCACATGCTGTTCTCTCTATGCACATCCCGTAATCCTTGAGAGCAGGATTTATGATCACAGAGACGTTAGTCTCTTATCTGCAGTGTATGTTCTGCTTCTTGTGTAGTCTTTGTGAAGTCTCTCAGGCACCATCTCCCTGGGGACCTTAACCTTTCGCAGACCCTTCTGTCCTGTGGATGAGTGAATGAATGTCATGCATGACTTAATCCCTCAAATACCCTTTTATGCACAACCAGTGAGCAACTCATGCGGAAAAGAAGTTCTCTTCGATCCCCAAAACAGCTAAACAGCTAAAGATGAAAAACAAACAACATATTCAATTACATTTATTTTGTATCGCCCAAAATCACAAATCACAAACTCCCCTCAGAGCTTTGCAGTCTGTACACATAGACATCCTCTGTCCCGGGACCTCACATCAGATCAGGAGAAACTCTCAAAAACCTTTAAGTGGAGAAAAAAGGAAGAACCCTTCAGGAGAGCAACAGAGGAGGATCCTCTATCAGGATGGACAGAAGAAGAGATGTCATGTGACCAGAATGACCAACGTAACAGAGTTACAGCACATTACATGAATATGACAGAAATTATTCATATAATGTGTAGTAATGTGATCTCTCTGCCTAGTCCTCGTTAGTACACGAGCTGCAGCATTCTGGATCAACAAGGGACTTACCGGAGCAGCCTGATAATAAGGAGTTACAGTAATCAAGTCTAGAAGTAACAAATGTGTGAATCAGTTTTTCTGCATCGCTTTGAGACAAGATGTGCCTGATTATTGAAATGTTATGTAGGTGAAAAAAGGCAGTCTTTGAGATTTGTTTTACGTGGGAGTTAAAGGACAGGTCCTGATCAAAGATAACTCTGATATTTGTGTGGTGGTGGATCACCATGTCTTTCTTATCAGGCCTTGCTGGGGTCATGCTGGAGGTCCCACCCATATTCTTTCTGCACAGTACAATTTACGAGCTCTTCCAGCAATCAGTGTGATCTGCATGCAGCAGGAGGTGGTGTGGTGCATCTGGAGCTAGCATCCCATTGCTCCCATAACTGACCCGCGATTAACGTTCATCTTCTAATAAATAACTACATTCTGTCCCTGGTTTTGGAAAATCCTCTTGTTGGATTTCTTGCCTTCAAAAAATGCCCCTTCATAAAACCACAACATAGTGATGAGTCATTTAGAGTCAGTGCTGTTTCTGTGTTGCCAGACTGCATTGTGTTGTAGAAGTTGAGAATTTGTAAAACATTGGCACTGAACATAATCTGCAGAACATTCAAATATCAGAACATGCACCATTCACCAATATCTTCTTTCTTTCTTCAGCTGGTTCTCTAGAAAGGTCCCAAGAAAAGTCTGCGTCAGATTTACGACGTGTTCTTAAACAGCAGGATTATTGTAGTTTAAATCAAATTATGCAATTGTAGAATTGAAGAAAATGCAATAACCAATTATTTGGCACAAACATGTCAGCCCTCTGGAGTGTGTGTAGATTCTGTTCTTTCCTGAGACCAAATCCCAGAAACGATGAAAGTCATCTTAAGAGCAGTTGGTGATGGCAGCTTCTCCACCAGGACCTCTAGGAGAGCCGACTATCTTAAAGTGTGGAATACATGGCTGCTTATGGGATAATGCACTGTAGCCGCAGTGGAAAAAAATACAGTGTTCTCATGTTTTCTTGTAACGGAGTCCCATCACTCAGAAACAAATTCAAAGTAACAAAAGGTTCAAGGATAGCATTCTGTGTCTACGATGAACATCTTCCTCATATGAATCAACCGTTGGCGCTGTGCCCCAGAAGGGGATTCATTGGAGAGCATCTTTCTGAGCATTGATAACTCTGCAGCTGTTAACATCTGCTGTCACAAATCATCTTGAGAAAACATTGAACATCGATCATTACACTTGTCGTTGAGCTCCCCAGACACACATTAATAATTAGCGTCTCCTCGTGCCTGTCAGTGGGTTGTTATGTATACCGCATGTGGATCTCATTTGGATCTGTTCTCAGAGGATTTACACCCTGGAAGCAGACTGATGACTCTGTTGTTGGGAAATAAAGAAGTAGATCCTGTTTACGTTTTCCAGAGGTCTGTCATCTTATAGTGGC
The DNA here is from genome assembly GCF_910589615.1 of Taurulus bubalis. Lineage (NCBI taxonomy): Eukaryota > Metazoa > Chordata > Actinopteri > Perciformes > Cottidae > Taurulus > Taurulus bubalis. The sequence goes on from NC_136596.1 coordinate 28,915,448, forward strand.
TAGACAGGAACTTTCACACAAGCGATCCATTAGTTCATTTAGTAGAGCGGGAACTTCATTAAGGTCGATGTGTTTGAGTCTTTTTGTCGTTTATGTGTGATGATGTGCTGAAGACTGGAAGGCCGATGTGTGGGGAGACACAAACAGACGCAGCAGGAATGTAGATGTGGACCCGCAGAAGCAGCGAGCGCTCGATACCCTTTGTGCTCAGCTAATTAGCATCCCTGTGCTAATGCCCGTGTTGCTGTTTATGGTCTGAGCCCCGACCTCATGGTTCATCTCCAGACTGACGGCTCCGATAGAACCCGAGTTAATCTTTACAGTGGCACAGTAAGATGTTTATCATGAGCGCGGCTAATTAGATTACAAATCCGGCAGACTCTTTGGACTGGAATGTGGACCCCGGTTTTGTTCCTGAGTACCCTTGACAGGAGATGATGTGGATTTTAAAGGGATAGTCCATCCTTTAAAATCACAAGCTGGAAGGGTAGACGGGTTACATAACAGCGCTTGGGTTGCAACAGGATACCTGCACCACTTGCCTTTTATATACAGTTGTCCCAGTGACTACCAGCTGGCTCAGCACTCAAAGGGGAGGAAGTCCTTGTTTTCATGAAAGGCTGCAGTGCAGTGCTACTGAAGCGCTGAGCTCATGCATCCTCATATGAACACATTCATTCTTAGTGGCTTGCTGGAGCCTCTGTTATTCTCAGCATTCATGTCTTTAGCTGACGCTGTTCACACTGACAGACTTTCCTTATGGAGCTCTGAAGCAGGATCTTCTAGAGCCTTATGTAAGCTATTACGTTGTGTACGGGCTTTTATTGTGAAGGGGAACACGGAAGGAGAAGAGGGAAGGTTTTTGTCTTTCTTTTTTTTCTCTTCTCTTTCCGTAAAAACTAACGTGATGACATTTGCGCTGTCTTCCCGCCTGTTAGCAGTGGCTAACGTTAGCTAACTAGCTCACTTCGGCGAACTACCTTCTACACGACTCTTGATTTTCTTCCGATGGTTTTCTTAGGCGCAAGACAATCCCACCGCTGCCACCAGTGTAGCCGAGGGTTTATCTTGTGCCTTCGCTGTGCAATAATAATAACAACACGATGGCCCGTTAGTTGGCATAAGACGGTAACCACTTTATTCTTGTCTCCCTCTTCACTCCGACAAAAACCTTCTCTCTTCTCTTCCGTTTTCCCCTTCACAATAAAAGCCCGTACACAATTTAATAGTTTACACTTAGATGCTGTTATTGGGACATGTAGAATATTCTGCATTCATCATGTTCACGCTGGTTATTTACACAGATATCTGATGTTAGGAGAGTTTTCTGAATCTGACGTGAATAGTATGAATCCCCTGTACGAAGAATAAGAATAGCAGAATGTTGCCTGAGGGCCCGTGACTTTAACTGACGCACTAATGCAGCAGCCATTGTGAAACAATCTTGTGTTTTTAGCGATCCTGAGCACAATAGGGGTCTCACTTCCTCACTGTCAGGGAGAGTTAGCTGTTAAAAGCTGCAGCGGCTGATCTAATAGAGCTACTTTCTTCCCATTGTGCAGACACAAGTTCATGTTTGAGTCCTGTTCTTTTTGACCTGGAACTTGACTGCACTTGAGAGGTCAAAGCCACAGACTCAAAGCTGTAAGCATGCATTAAATATCCTGTGCTCTTAATTATTAGCACTCTTTATTGTGTTGCCTGTTCTCATGCTGGCAGGTAAGCTTGGCAGGAGATGCTGGACGGTCAGTTAGTCAAACCAGCACATGTGAGTTGACAGGAGGAGGAGGCAGCTGCTCCCATTGGCAGAATGATTCAAATATTCCATGATAAGATGCAGTAAGATGCCAAGTCATGATTTAGTCCTTCTTGACGAGACAAAACGTGAAGTAACAAAGTAAATCTGGCTGGGATTTCTCTGACTTCTCCAACTTAAAGCAAGGTATAAGCTGAGGTTGCTATGCAGCAGTCGGGCGTCGGCTGGGGTTGAACAATGCCGCTCAGCAGGGCCGTAGGAAGAGCCTCTGCTGAAGAAGTTTAATCTGCTAATCCACTCTGTTTTCATGTGGCTGGAGGATTTGTCAACCTGCTGCCTTTTCGCTTGACATGGGTCAAGATGTGCCCGGCTCTGCACACTGGAGTCCTTCCCCACTTCAGACCCCCTCCCAGTATGTCTGCAGTACTGGAGGGAAAGCCCCCCCCCCCCCCTCGGCCTGCATTCTTTCACTAATGAGCCCCCGCCTTACCTTCATGCTGCTGCCCTGCTAACAGACTTCCTAGACTATGCAGGGTTCTGACGGGCATGGAAAACCTGGAAAAGTCATGGAGTTTTAAAATGGTTATTTCCAGGCCTGGAAAGGTCCTTGAAAAATATAAAATCCCAAAGGTTTAGTAAAAGTCATGTAAATGTGTTATATTCATGTGTTCATGTGTTCATTTACTCTGAGTTTGAGATAATAAATATGCTTTTAAAAGAAAGACTCAAAATATAAGCAGGCATACATACAGGCATCTATATAAATGTTTATTCTTTTAATCAAACTATTGTCTCATTCATTTGAGTCATTTAAGGTTTACTGTATGCTTTGTGTTCTCATTGTTAGTTTAAATACTACATTTACTCACTTTTTACTGTTTACACCCAGATTTCACTAAATGTTTGTCATGGACTTTTCTATGACTTTAAACCAAATTTAAAAGTCTTGGAAATTTGCTTTAAAGTCATGAAATCTACTGGTCAGAATGTGTCTGAACCCTGATTATTAGAATTGTAACGACAGAAAGCCGTTAAATAACAAACGTGACTGAATCCCAAAGCAATAGTTCTTACTTCACCATTTGGTTCTGTCTCATGCACAGTAAAGTGCTGCATATGTACATAATATTCCCTGTCATGTATTATTATTTTGTCCTTCATCTATACAGGGATACCTCAGAATTCATCATTTCACATCTAGAGTTTTGAATGACTGAACAGTTTTTAAATTTTAAATATCATTCAGAAATGATGCAGTCGAGGCCGAGATGTCCTGACTATGAGTCCAGAGTTTAGAGCTCAGAGCCGCAGAAGACCGGCTTCCAGACTGAGTAGCACTGGCCGTAGCTACATGGTGTATGAATAACAGGCCACTCTGCTCATGTTCTTAGTGTTTAGTCTCTACTGACTGCAGTGAAAACCAATCCGCTCAGGATACGCTCAGAGAGGGTGACGCAGAATAATGAGCGACGCTCGTATCCTGTGGGGCTTAGAACTTGAATCAGGTCACATGTCTTGCTGACCTGATTCAAGTTCTAATGTTGTTTACACAAGGATTTAATGTAGTTTTTGTACACATTTTAAGCCAAAGCATTCAATATTTCCTAACCCTAAGTGGTTGTGTTGCCTAAGCCGAACTGCTACAGTTTCTCAAGAACCCAGTGGCATGAAATGACATGCGAGACAACAAATAACACGCATCACAACTCGTGGAATGTCCTTTAAAGTAGCATGCTTATTTTTACACCTTCCCATGAGATCACATTGTACTATTGTAAAAGTTAAAAGATAAAGATAAATGTTAACTAAATGTTCTTATGTTCTTCATACTGTGAGTGCTACCTCCTGCCTTAATAAGGATTTTCTACAACACGTGTTGTTTGCTGTCAGATCTAAGAGCCAATCAGCTCTCTGCGTTTCCCATCATGCACTGGGCCACGCAGTCTGTGGAGAGCAACTGCTGCGCCTGGCTCTTAAATCGACGGCTGCCTTGATCTCGTGAGAATAACGTTGACCACATGTGCATGACGTCAGAGCAAGTCGGGATCAAGTCGGAGACAAATCTAGCCGGCAAATCACGTTCCTTTGTGAGATCAGGGGAGATGGATTGTTGTGGACAGAGTTCCCAGCATGCATCACTCTGCTAACTCACCACCACCTGAACATATACATTATGAACATGGTCACATATGCAGTAAATAAAGTTAGTTAACTGTTTGTATGAGAGCTGTCTCCACTATATGTTAGCTTGCATTCTTATGAGTTATGCTTGTGTCTGAGGCTTTCAGCTGAGTCACAAGATAAGATTAAATAAGATAAAATAATCCTTTATTAGTCCCGCAGTGGGGAAATTACAGAATTACAGCAGCATTGCACACAGGTGAATAAAAGATTTAAAAAATCAAGTAATATAAATAAACAGTAATAGAGAACAATAAACAGTAAATAAGAATATTATATATATATATATATGTATATATATATCTGTATATATATATATATATATATATATATACAGATATATATATACATATATATACATATATATATATATATGTATATATATATATATATATATATATCTATATATATACATATATATATAGATATATATATATATATATATATATATATATATATATATATATATATATACAGACTAAATATAAAAGTACTTAAACATGTTGGATATTGCACCAGGTGAGTGATTAAAGTGTCCAAGTTCAAAAGTGTTCAAGTGGTCAACATTAACATTCAAACTAAGGGTGTGTGCCTATTTTTCAGGATCACTTTCCTTCCCTTTCTATTGTTTGCCTTTCATAATTGTTTTTATTTATATTCCATGAAAGTCCAACAGGGGTTAGACTAAAGGAATAGATGAGCATTTATGGGTTTGGCTCAATATACAATGCAACCCCGGTCATTGATATCCAAGTTTGATGTGTTACATTCTTTCTCACTTCCAAGAGTTTCTTATGAGTTTCTTATGAGTTAAATGAAAGAAGATTATCGTGACAACACAGAAAAAGAGGCTCAAAATCCATTTTTTCTTTGGATTTGTAAGTGTGACGATTCACTTACTGTCTTCCAGATCTTTGGGGAGACTGAGCCGGTCCGGATGACGTCGGAGGGCTCAGACTGCCGCTGTAAGTGCATCATGCGCCCTCTGAGCAAGGACGCCTGCCTGCGCCTGCGGAGCGGCAGCGTCCGCGTGGAGGACTTCTACACGGTGGAGACGGTCAGCTCCGGGTCCGACTGCAAGTGCTCGTGCACGGCTCCGCCCTCCTCCCTCAACCCCTGTGAGAACGAGTGGAAGATGGAGAAGCTGAAGAAACAGGCCCCCGAGCTCCTGAAGGTGAGGAGACGAAGATCCATGTGATCAGAGCATCTTTCAAAGGATTGCGATGCATCAGCTGTTTGTACAGAAATGACACATCCTATATGAATTTGCATAGTCTGTTTGTTACTTTCACTACATTCGAAACCACGTTTTTTATAAATCAATGCAAAAAAAATGTGTGATGGAAATTATGCTTTGCAAACAGTCCACCACTTCCTGTATCCACTATCTAAAATGTGGGGGACTGTGTAAAAATGGCTTTAATTCCTAAACAGTTTATGCCATATTGTTATTCTATCCATTCAAATAAAGATGAAAGTCTCCACTATTATAATCCATTGCAGTCGTGGAAATAGGCAAAATTATTTATTTTAATTATTTATGCAAAATAGGCTATTACTGCATCCCAAAATATGTATCATATTTAATGATAGGAACTAAATAATTCCATTCAGTATTGTCAGGATTTTTTATGACATTTTTATTTAATTTACATTTCTTAATGATCTTCTGCAGTGTGTTCACGTTAAAGCTGTTAGTTAACTAACCGACTGTGGGAGGAAACACAGAGAGAGTCATGTCAACTCCACACAGCAAGGCAGGTTTCTAAACCGTGCTGCACCACATGACATGTCTTCACTCAATAACATGACCTCTGCAGCAACTTACAAACGTGAACACCCTGGAGAAGAATTGTCAGGCCCTCTTGATGTACTTCTTCCGAGTTTTGACTTCATCTCTAGTGCCAGCAGCAGTTCTATCATCTGTGGTTCATCTTTACATTACATTTAGCTGATGCTTTTATCCAAAGCGACTTACATGTTTGCTCTCTATACACCGTAGACACAGCAACGGGGAGCAAGGGGTTAAGTGTCTTACTCAAGGACACAACAGCATGAACTGGCAGAGCCGGGGCTTGAACCACCAACCCTCTGATTGAAAGACAAGCATGCTAACCACTTAGCCACAGCCCCAATCTTTAGTGCCAGCGATGGTTTCTTTACCAGTTGAAGGTGAATCATCCCAAATAGAAGTGGACGATCTTCTCCACTTAAACTCAATGTGTTACTGGGGACTTTACTTTAACAGATGAATGCATTGAAGGCACATAACTTGTTGTTAGAGTGACTAGATTGTTGCATTTTGATGAAACGGTGCCCTACATCCGTTTGCGGAGGCAGAAAAAGGCCAAAGTGTGAGCGACATCCTTCACTTGTGGGTGTTCCTCTGCCAGGTCAGCGAGCCATCATAGTGTTCGGCTCTGGTGCCGGTTTTGAGCTCGTATTCAGTTCGTGAGTTCATGAAGGATTATGGAAGTGTTTGCGTTTGCTGAAAAAAATCCATGGTCGTCATCCCAGAGTCCAGCATGTGATCATCGGCTGACCATGCAGCTGCACAAGGACTCTCATGACCTCACATTGGCAGTAAATTGGATGCAGGTGCCGGCCCAGGTACATGTAGGCCAAAATGCCGCCGAAGGACCACATATCTACGGTCCCATCCGGTCGTAAGGCCAAGAGGACCTCAGGGGCCTGAATATAGGGGCCTGAATATAGGGGCCTGAATATAGGTGCCTGAATATAGGTGCCAGGCAACATTGAGAAAGTCGGACTGGCCAAACCCAAAATAATCAGTTTTCTCTTGAAGTGATGTAACTTATGATTTACCAGCATCATGTTGAGTGTGTGTTTGTGTGTCAAAGCTGTGCTCCCGAGGGCGTTGAACGCTACCAGCATCTGTTGTATGATTACTCTCATGTCATGCTGCAATAATGGCTCTTAATCATAAATGTTTCCAGGCTCATATCCGGCAATTCAAATGCCAGACCGGTGCATCCTTTGTGCTTAAAATGCTCGGTGAACCTGACCAAGTTATTCTTGTCTTTGTGAATCTGCCTAACTTTATCAGACATGGACATCTCTTTTTTGCCGGCTAAGGCCTTCGGCACAATCTCCACTGCCATTTTCTCCATGGTTTCTAATGTTTGGCACCTGGACAGTGTTTGCACCGCCGTTGCCACAGTTAATATAAATACATACTTTGTGTAGCACATCCCTCCGAAAGATGGGCTGACACTTGACTGATGGTTTTGGAACTTAGCAATCAATTTAAAATCAACAAAAGAACTGTGTGCAAAGGCACAAAACCAATTATCAATTATGAGAAAACATTGCAAATTCATCTGTGGGCACTTAAGTGTTGGCTCAACGTGTGTATGCTACATTAATGCTAACGTGTATGCTACATTCATGCTAACGTGTATGCTACATTCATGCTCCTCATTAGCATTAATGTAGCGTAACATTAATGCTAACGAGGAGCATTAATGTAGCATACACACGTAGAGACAACACGTATGCTCATAAGTGTTGGCTCTACGTTGGTATGCTACATTAATGCAGGGCTCTCAAGTTTTTAAGACAGGTAAGAGTGACATATCCCCCCCCCTCGGCAGCGCCTTCGTATGCCCACAGACCAGCCCCCCTCCCACCCATATTATTATTATTAGCTTTATTTTCATTGGTTACTGGATTACATTTCACCCAGATACAACAGATACGTTTTTCTGATTGGCTATTCGTGTAGCCCATTTCTTTTTATTGATTGGCAGGGGATTCGGGGAGACGTGCTTGATTCCTCCATGGTGAGGGCAGCGACCAGGTCATGTTTGCGCGCTGCGGCACATTAAATAGCCTAGAGTTTTTTTTCAGCGTGAGAAATATGATGTGTGGCGGGAGGGCGGGACTTAAGACCGAAATGCGTGACACTTGAGAGCCCTGTTAATGCTAATGTCTATGCTACATTAATGCTAACAAGGAGCATTAATGTAGCATACACACATAGAGCCAACGCTTATGCTAATTCCCCACAAATAAACCCCACAGATAAATTTGCGATGGTTTTTCATAATTGATCGATAGTTTGATACGATTTAATGACAAACATTTGTTGGTTCAAACTACTCAAGGTGTTCTTTGTCTTATATGACCGTGAAGTAAATCTCTTGTATTTAGTTGGTTGGACATTACAAGCAATTGGAAGACAATTGTGATCAGAAATTGTGTATTCTGACCTTTTATTGATCAACAAATTATTCGATTATGAAAATGATTAATGCCTCCAGCCCCGCAATCTTGCAGTCACCAAATCAAGCCACATGAAACGTACTTTCATACCTCCATATATAATAATATAATAATCTATGTTAAGATGAGAGACTTTAAATGCATATAGAATGTACGCTAACACATACCATAATAAAATAAGCTGTACTCTGAGTGTTTTACTCAGGGTGCTTTTAAAATAGAACTCAAAGAAAAGCACTCACTGAAAGGAAAGGTCCCTTCAGAAGGTCATTCTTCACCTATGTGTGACCTGCTGTACGTTGTATGTCATCGAACATCTTTCATGAGCGCCTCAGCACAAACCTAAAGCACACTTTCATTTTTCACAGGTGGGAGAAGCACGCTAGTACCACATGAAACACAATTCAGTTCCAGATGTCTGACTCAAATTTAAAGTTCAGGCTAAGCCACATTTCTGAAGGAAATTATTACAGTGAAAATTAAAGGTCTAAAATCATTAAGACGGACTCTGAATGAACCCCAGACTGAGAGCAGTCAGCGTGGATGTCAATAGTGGTAATCAGAGAAATGTTTTTGGAGGGCACTTTAAACGAGGCACATAAAGCTGCCAGGCTTGTGTTCAGGAGATGGTGAGTAACTCCTTCTTTTCTCTTTATGGCATGAATGACCAGCTCCAATCCATGGTGGACCTCCTGGAGGGAACCCTTTACAGCATGGATCTAATGAAGGTCCACTCCTACATCAACAAAGTGATGTCTCAAATGAACAACCTGGAAGAGGTAGGTCATCACCCTCACACCATGCACTTCCTCACACCACTATAACTATGGAGGCACCGATCCGACCGGGTCATACCACTTTAATCACTCTCACTTTAATTCATTCATCTGGTGCAATATAAAGTACTTTAAGTACTTTTTTATTCCGTCTGTATATTTAATATTGCTACAGTATTTTTCTTTACTGTTCTTATTGCTGTTTTACTGTTTATTTATATTACTTATTTTTGTATTTACTATGTGTCTCTTGTGTGCACTGCTCCTGTAATCCTGCAATTTCCCCACTGCGGGACTAATAAAGGATTATCTTATCTTATTTTATCCTAATCAATACCGATACCTGATATACTGATCAGATAACGTTACTTTATTAACTTTGTGAAACAAAGCGGAAGGTAAATACATAGATATGAATGTATCCAATTGTTATTTATCAGTAAAATAATAACAACAACTTGTATGTAATGTTTATAGTAAATACACAATTGACTTAATTAAATAGATGCGCCCTGTCATCACTGATACGCGATCTAAAGATTTGAGTCAGTATCGGTGGATCCTTGATTATAATCAAAGGGTTGTTGGGAGACATGTGATTGAAAGGTGTTTGTTTATTTAATTAATCATGATTGCTGGAAGTAATGACTTTGTCTTGCAGACAATCAAGACGAACCTTACGCGAGATAATGAGTTTGTTCGAGACAGCATGATGAGCCTCACCAACCAGTTCAAGAGATATGAGAACTACTCCAACGTTATGATGAGCATCAAGAAGGAGATCTCCAGCCTCAGCTTGCAGCTGCTCCAGAAGGACTCCTCTGAGAACAAAGCACAGGTGGGGGTCTTGAACCACCGGTCCTACAGTTGTATGTCTTAGCTTGTAGCATTATGCAAGAATATTTTGCCAGTAATATCTTTTGCATGAAAAGGATCATTTAGACACTTTTGAGCTTTCTGACAACCTCGAACTGTTCAGAATCAAAAGGGTCGTACTGAGAGATCACAGTTGCAACACAGTAGCGCAATCTCCAACAGTTCGGACTTGGTTGGTTGCTTCCAACACGTTCTCACTTTAAACTTGTCAAATACCAACGTTGTATACCAAACATATATGAATATATATATATAAACCAACTATGACTCTCTAGGTTCCCCTCTATTGTCACTTTTGGATGTGTCAAAACAATGCTTTGACACATCCAAATTAAGTGTTTAGGCTTACTTCTGCAACAAAACGACTTGGTTCTGACTATTAATGTTGAAATTGGGTTTCCATGTAGTGTCCATTTGCAGACACTACATTGGGGCTCACTGTGTCGGTATTTGATGAGTTTAGAGTGAGAACAGTTTTTGTTTGTACAGCTGCAGCAGAGATGCATTTGGTCCAGTAGTAATATTATCCGCAGCATTACTAGTAATAATAATTCTGGCAGCATTATTAGCACTACTTGTAATGCCAATATTACGTGTGCGATGTTTACAGGCCACCAATGGTGAGAAAACAAAAGAGACTGTAAAAGTACCCAACAAAAAGACCCCTGCTGCCAAACTTTCGCCCAAACCGCCGAAAGAAAAGGTCGTAAAGCCCAAGAAGGAGGTGAATAAACCCGGGAAGCCGGCCAAGCCTGACCCCACAGCCAAAGCCAAGGTGGTCGGCCACCAGCCCGGCGTGGTGAGGGGCATCACATACTACAAGGCTGCCAAGACCGACGAGGATGAGCACAGAGGAGGTGAGCGTGTTCACTCTGTATACTCTAGTGGTGTGTTCACAGAGCGCCACGCACGCTGAGCTAAAGCAAACATTGTGCTCGTACTTTAGCTGAGTTTGCACTCCCATCTGTGTGCGATCATCTGTGAGCGATCCACTGTGGGTGTTGAAAATGATCCAAACTTCAGCAATCTAACCTAACCCCACATGACACTTTGCTGGATCAGGACCAGCAGGCTGAGCCAGAGTGTAGATCTTTATTAGCTCTATTTTGATTGAGAACAATATAAAGCTTTCTTTCCAATGTTGTTTTACACAAGAGTAAGATAAGGCTCCAATTGTGTTGCAAATGTGATACGTACAATAAAACAGGGGATCCATTGATGCGTGGCAAACATGATCCCCTCAATACAAGATGTACTTCACTGTTGTTTTAAGCAAAGCTGATGTTGTCAGCGCAGGATTGGACTGCTGGTGCACATTCAAGCAGGCAGGAAATCTAAATATTTTATTGACAAATTAGATGGAGCTGATGGAATGCTGCCTCAATGGAGCGCTGCCATGTCCTTGGCATGCCTCAGCTCCATTCCTCACAACAATGAGTGGGGACCCTCACCAATGCAGAGAAAACATTTCCTCACTCCTTCCAATCCTCTTTAAGTCTAGTTGAGTGAATAGGTATGTGCGTTTGTTAGGGCACACGCACATACAGCTGTCAGCCCGGATGTTCTGCCACCTGTCTGCACCTCTGTGTCCAATCGCTGTAACCAGTCGGCTGCATTTCCATAATCTGGCAAAGAGCAGGATGCAGGAGCTTGTATTCATCCGGGCAAGGTTGATACACCTTAATGCTTTTTCCTGAAATGCCTCTCTTCCAATGTAGTGGCACACATTGAACTGGGAGTTGCCCAGTGGAACCAGTTCTTTACTAATGGCCACTGAGAAGCTGAGTTGGAGTTCAGTGAGGAAAATGCTAAACACTCACTTATCCTGCCGACACTGGTTTTATATTCTAAACCTTTGATCACTAACCATGAATGTAAGATTGAGACTTTGTAGCCAATGAGGATCATTTGGAAAACTGTTAGCAGTAATGTTAAGAACAGAGGATTAAACATTTGAACTACAGTGTGAAAGAAACTAGCATGGTCCTTTAAAAACTACTTAAATGTCTTCTTCATGGTAGCAACATGTTAAAGGGTCATCGGTTGGTCTAAAAGTAACAAAAGTAGTATAATGTGCATCCCATCCCCTTACAGATGGATGGCATGTCCCTTAACCATGATCTGATCGGTCCTGTCAAGTCGTCTCCACACGGAGCCGTTAGCATTTAACAGATTTGTTCTTTCAGTTCGGTTTGGCAATGAGTGTTACATTGACTTACACTTACAATTCAAAACGCCTACATTTTTATTAAAAGACTTAAAGGCTCTTGTTAATTGTAAAAGGTCTTAGAATAATGTGCACGCGTCTCAGTGAGATGAACTGCTGTAATCTATTCACATCTGTATGGCAGCAGGACATCAGCGTCTGAACACCATACGGAGAGCAGACCTTCCCTCTGCTACGATTGTATTTGAATAAGTCTGCTGGTTTTTTTTTGTAAAACCCAGAAACAAAAAACAAAGAACCATTTGTACTGTGTTTTATCCCAATCATCTGCAACCGTGGCAACAGCACCAGGGACACTAACGGCTTCAGTGTGATTAACCCCACTGAGCATTGTTCCATTGGAAAGACGCGTAAAGGTTCAAGATTTAACGTTCACATTTAGTGACATTTTTTATCTTCTACATTTGCTAACAATTAAATGTTGTTGTTTTAGAATTTAGACCCTAACGAGGAAACCACATCCAGAGTTGCACAACCCAGTGAAATGTGGTCTAATTTTGAATATGTAATCAACATCTTCAAAATAAAACAAGTTTTGACAAGTTTGACCCAGTTTTGAACATCTTTTCAATATAACTGTTTTTTAAACGCAATTTCAAACATACTTGAAGGCCTTCGATATAATGCAATCATTTTAGGTTGCAGCTGTAAGAACGTTCCAAAGCATCTTACTCCCATATCTATTAAGCAGAATGAGGCCTCAGTATTCCCTTTCAATACACCGGTTATGGCTAATAGACAGTAGAATAGTCCAGGTTAGGAAAGAGAGAGGAGGAAGACGCTCAGGGAAGAGGAAGGAAGTTAGTGTCCTCTGTGTCGTGCACACAGCAGACTGTAATATGCCTCCTGCTGCTGAGGAGCCATGCTGTAAAAAAACTGTTTTAAAAGACAGCTGAAAGACAATGTGGAAACAATTCCCCCATACACTACTAGATCATACTGACCAATGTAGCCATCAGCTAACAGGAACAAGAAGTATCTTGTCTAGTATTACTCCCTATCACTTTCCAGCTTCAGGCATCACATCACATCATTTTCACTCACAACATGTCAGCGTTGGTCAATGGCCCTGAGCTTCAAACTATGACGCTATAGTTTGGGACTATCAAGTTTCTGCTTGTTATATGCATACAGTTTATTTCTTCTAATGCAGGTTTATGTAGTTTTTAGCTTTGCTCAAATTTAGTAGGAAATCTGACAAAAGCCATCTGGAGTATTTTGAATGAAATCAAAAGTTGTATAATCTTATATTTCATCTCTATATATCCCCTCCTCCCCCAAGACCATGCCAGAACGTACACAGTCCATCACATCACGGAAAACCAGTCAGAGGATGGAGGAGCTGAAATGGTTCTGGAAACCATGGAGGCCAGCGTGGCTGAACCCAGTGCCACCACTGCTGTTCCCACTACGACAACTACTACAACCACCACTACCGCCACTAGAGCCTCCACGACTAGCACCACCACCACACCCACCACCACACGGAGCGCACCCGATAGACCAGCTCCCACCATTGTGCTGGTACTGGACAACTCCAACAACAACAGTCGGCCCATTCTCCACAGAGCAGGTAGGCGCTAAATGCTCCTCTGTGATGAAGGCTCCATCCACTCTAAAAGGTTTTCAGGAAAGGTTTTCCGTCCGGTACCGTTTTGAACACAGGCCTGTAAACGGATATCAGCTGACTATTCACGTACACTGTAAACAAGAAGTAGATTGGTTGCTTATTTACAGAAAATACTAGTATTGTACTCTTGAAATACAAAGAGTCCTTTGTATTTCCCACACATGCACTCAAGACAGACTAATTCTGTGTAAAAAGTGTTCTTTTTCAAATGTATTTACAAGGCTGCAGGGTTTGCTCTATCTCTCTCACACTCACATCAATTTACTCAATGTGAAATCAACACTTTCAAATCAAAGTTTTACTCGATTATCGATCAAGGAATTAGGTCGACACACATCTCTCTCTCGTTTTGTGTTGTCTGTTCTCACACTTGAAGCTCTGCCGGATGGCTAGAAGTCCTTGTCGTAATTGAGAGCATTTAGGATTTCTTTGTTTCAGTTACAGTTTTACGGGGAACTTCAGAACAAAAAAAGCATTGATGCGAAAAAGGAAAGTCCATCGATCTCCTCAAAGCGGCAAACCGTGACTCCAGACGTCCGCTCCGTAGGGCTGATAACACCGCTGGACACGCCGCTCGTCAATAATATGATACTAGCTTGCATCCTCATGTCGGCGATAGTAGAATTATGAAATGCTGAATTTAACTGCACAACAGCTGCTAGTGTAAACAACAAGGTCAACAACGTCTGTGATCTGCTTTCCATCAATGAACAATGAACCACTGGTAGTCGATCGCTAATCAAGGTTGACGATGTTTGTTTTCTCTTATGAAGGTCCTCGTTTCTGCTTGTCCACACTACTACAATGCAACCCCAGAGTTTGTTTTCAAACTACCGTGTTAGTTTGAAAACTCTGGGTAAACGTAGAAAAAGATATGCGTATTAAAATGAAAACGTAGTAGTGTGGATGTAGTCGAAGATTAGTATTGTGTTGCAGGCTGTTACTGCAGTGACAGAGGACAATTTACAAGCAAAAAGCCTGCCAATTCACTCGTGTGAAATCAATTTAAACCCATGGTAATGCAGGTTATTCTCTCCCATGTGTACATGTTGAATGTTCTGCTTGTTTCTTCCAGGGAAGATCCTAAACTGTGAAGGGACTCTGGCATCCATTGACCAGCCAGAGAAGCAGCACAGTTATGGGCGCAACGAGGGCGCCTGGATGAAGGACCCGCTGGCTAAAGACTCCAAAATCTATGTCACCAACTATTATTATGGCAACAACTTGGTGGAGTTCCGCAACCTGGACAACTTCAAGCAAGGTGTGCTTAAAATAGATTTTGATTCTGCGCCCTAAACCTTTTCAGTCTGTGGTTATTACAGCCAGGTTCAAGTCTGCTGTAATATATACTATATATATTTCTGCTTTTGGCCCTTTGCCTTTTCACTCAAAGGACGATCAGAGGTTACAAACCGTGTGTAAAGGGGTTACGGCGCTCTAACCAATCAAGCGCCTTGTTGCTATCGGCAGGTACCCCCAGAGGGCCGGAGAGTACATCCTACTGGGGCTGTGGTCACTTCCTGGGCATTGTTACATCACAGTGGAGAAAGCGTGTCCTGCTGCCTCTTGGGCCACCACTCAAACACCTTGGGGAGATTGTATAGCCTTGATAAGATAGAGTCTTCAGTTGCTCATTTATTTTGGGTGGATCCTGCTTGAGACACGGCATAAAGCATTAGTAAGAAGGGTTTTGCACAACCCAAATGTTTTTTTTAATCCATTGCAGCATGAAACTACGGGAGCAGAGGAGGAGCAGAGTATGTACGTAGCTACGTAGCTATGTAGCTACGTAGCTGCGTAGCGCCTCAGCAACACAACACCCAACACCCGTAGGCCATGACTAAATAATGGGACATTTGCTGTCCAATCAAACATAACCATATCTGTCCTTAGCTAGAGTGTTAATAAAAATAAAGTGACATGACATAACTATAGCTCTGGCTTGTACCAAGATTTAGGGCTGAGAAATTAAGTTTTGAAATGCCATAATAATAGATTAAACAATATAAGTTGTTTAACACCTATATACATACCTATTAAATGTACGGTAATATTGAATATTCAAATATTTTGTGGTTTTGGCTAGCAACTACATTCATGGTCTTTACATCTCGACTTTTACATCTTTTTCATCATCTAACTCAACACACAGATCTAACTACAGTATAACTAGAGTTATAATGTGAAGCTGGGTTTTCTTTAATAACATGATGACATTGATTCCTGCTGATAGTCCAATGAGCTCTGTGAGTCTGATGAGATCTCTGGAATGTAGGTCTCCGTTGTTTCATGGCTCCAGTGGGTGGGAAAGTCAACTTCTCCCACATCCAAATCAGCTGAGGAATTGGATTACACTCTCCAGGAGATTTAAGATGATCTCTCCTCGTGGGACTTGGTTGTTGATCTAGATGTGTTTAGACAATGGGCTTTCTAAATGCACTTACACACGAGGTGTCCTGCAGTGCGGTGAGCTCACAGCTGTGTGCGGATGACTAGGTATTTGGAGTGGCGGTGATGCCTGCTGTTCCCTGACATGTGCTCTGGCCTTTCCTTTGAACTGGGCACAGTGGAGAGGGATTAAGAGTGTGGGCTGGCCTTATGGGTGGGGATGGGCTGGGAGGGGGTCTACTGCACGTTGTTTTTTGTCCTTCACTGGGCTTTCCATTTAGTATCATTATCTAAATCAGACTTCCTGAGGTTGGAAGGTTAGGATAGCAGATAGGTTGTGATTAGAACATTACACAGTTTGTTCAGGAGTGAGCTTCTGAACAAACTGTGTCATTGTCACATGAAGCCAGTGTGTGCACAGGCTGGTATTGTAAAAACATTGTCATTGGACCATGCTCTATCAATGCATGGGTCTGATAATTGTCTGGCTGTGCATTGCTTACCTTCGGGTGTCTTATGTTATGGGATGTTATCTGGTCAAAACAACAATATGTGACGTGTCAAGTCCAGTCTTAAGAGTGTCAAGTCTGAAGTAAGTTGTTATGTCATAGCTTGGTTCCAGCACCGCATATCTCCGATTTGTTCAATTGTTCAAATTATTCTTGTGTCGTCCACATCAATGTCTGTGACAAACTGTCGACCAGTCAGAGCTTTCACAATCAGATTCAGAAAACGGTTTACTGCCAAGCACGTTGCAAGAAATGTGTCTTGGTGCATAACAATAAACACAGTGCAATAGTATTAGACATAAAGGATGACATTGCAAGCAGGATTTAAAAATGAAACATTATCTTTCCTACATAAATAGCAAACTACATGCATGAAAAAAAAGTGTGGATGAGCATAATGCAGTAGTACAGGATTTTAAGAGACCTATTCACCTCATTTTCCACGACAATAAGAGTGACTCCATCGCATTTGATTCATCATTCCGCTTCTGGCTGAGAGGGACCTAGCAACAAAATATCCAATGTCAAGTATAATCAAATTATGATAAAGAGGAAGGAGCAATCACAACAACAATGTTAAGACCATAAAGTGAGGAGAATGGAGTGTTGTGGGGAATTTTACAACCTGCATCCAAAGATGAGGAGCACTTGAAGAAATGTCTGCAGACAGTAAACCTCAAGTATCTACCTAAGCACCTATGTGTGCTCTTCCCATTGTTTGGACAGGAACCCCAAGTAATGGCTTGGCTGCAATACTCGTATCTAGTGTTGAGGAGTTCAATAGCTTGTTAGCTAACGTTAGTGAGATCCGTGCTAGTTAAATCATTATCAGTCAGTTGAACTTGCTTTACAATGGTCAATCATTATTAACTTAATTGTAAACAGTTACGGGATTCACAACGTCAGAGGTTTAGAGAAATGTCCCGTTCTCTCACTCCCATTCTCATCCAGTTGCTACTTTGTGGCCTGAATCTTAGCGAGAAGCAGGTCCTCACAGTACACGTTTAAAAAAAAGTACTCTTTAAAACGTCTGAAATGAATGCTGATAAAACTGTAAAACTGTAAAACTGTAGACACGTGAATGCTCAATAAATATATTCGAAGCACATATTTCTCTATGTCGCAAGCAATTTAACATACGGCTAGCAAGCTAGCTTACATGAATCTGGAAACATTACATTTAGCTGACGCTTTTATCCAAAGCGACTTACATGTTTGCTCTATATACCGTAGACACAGCAACAGGGAGCAATTAGGAGTTAAGTGTCTTGCTCAAGGACACATGGACTTGGACTAGCAGAGCCGGGGCTTGAACCACTGATCCTCTGATTGAAAGACAGGCATGCTAACCACAGGCATGCAAACCACTGAATCACAGGCAATCTTCCCAAAGCGACTTCTTTAATGTAGTACCATAGTCGTGTCATTTCTCCAAGTAAGGGTCTTCATCTGTTCTTAAGATAACAATCACATAAATAAAGCCAATGAAACTGACTTTGATGTGAATATATTCTGACTACTCAACTAGCTAGGTACCGGAAGTGACATGACAATTTCACAGAAGGCGGGAAAAGGGAACTATAGAGCGCTGTAACCCAGAAGTTTGCCATGGTTCCCTCAACAAAAAGTAAATGGGATAATAGTTGAGTATTAAGATAATGAAATATTCTTGTTTTCCATAGGCCGATGGAGCAACCTATTCAAACTGCCTTACAACTGGATAGGCACAGGCCATGTGGTTTATAATGGAGCGTTCTACTACAACAGAGCCTTCACCAAGAACATCATCAAGTATGATCTGAGGATGCGATATGTGGCGGCCTGGACACAGCTGCATGACGTGGTTTACGAGGACACCACCCCCTGGAAATGGAGGGGCCACTCGGACATTGACTTTGCAGTGGACGAAAGTGGCCTGTGGGTGATCTACCCTTCCATGGACTACGACTACAACCAGCAAGAGGTGATCGTCATCAGTAAACTGGATCCCGGAGACCTGTCGTTGAAAAAGGAAACAACCTGGAGGACAGGTCTCAAGCGGAACTCTTACGGAAACTGCTTCATCATCTGTGGTGTCTTGTACGCCGTGAATTTATACAATCAAAAGGAAGGCGAGGTGAACTTTGCTTATGACACCCACACCAACACTGAAGCCATCCCACACCTGCCCTTCACCAATGAGTACTCCTACACCACCCAGATCGACTACAACCCCAAGGAGAAGGTGTTGTATGCCTGGGACAATGGCCATCAGCTCACTTATCGGGTAAACTTTGTTGACCAGTGAGCTCAGCTAGTTTCTGCTGCAGCTCACTGTAGGCCTGCCAGTGTGGCACTTAAATAGAAAGATGCAGCCATATTGGACTCAGGAGAAAGGATGAACCTGTACAAGCCTTCCACTACCAATGCACACTATTCAAACACCTGACCTCACAGTGTACCAAACATTCAACATGTCTCGGAGATGTGACTGTACAATATATCAATAGAATGGACAACGAACCGTGAAAACAATCTCACAGGTTGAGGTAAAGCTCAACGGGCAGGTCTTAGAAAGGCATAGAGACTTCCTTTAATGTTCATTTATGACATGTCAGCAGGCTGACGAACTAGCAGTCAGATAGATAGCTAAACAAGGATAATTTGAAATAGACATATCATGTTAACACATAACTGGTTAATGTACATTTGGGCACCTGAGTGATGTATTGAAATAGACATCAACATGTCAGAACTAATCCAAGTTCTACTAACTACCTACTCTAATGCAAGATTTGACATGCCACTTACAGGTGGAATTGGTCTTTAATAAAGTAAAGTGTCGGATTATAATGGAACGGCCGTTATAATCTGCATGATTGTGATAGACATCATAATGGCACGGCCATTATAATCTGCATGATTGTGATAGACGCTTCAAGTCAGCTGATAGATGAGGAACTGATGAATGAACCAGTGATGGAGAAGCATTAATGAAACAGCTGATGCAGATCAGCTAATCTAAGTGTGACTTCAGTTCCCTACCTGAATGTGGTGCTCTAGTTTTTCAGTCAATAGTTTTCTTTAAACTAGAATCTAGTTGGAGAAAGAGTAGCGTAAGAAATGTGCATTTACCTTCAGTATTACCTTCAGCCACGATTGCTGTCTCTTGGTTTGAAGTTTTGAGTTGTAAATTAAGATAACCCGATTAACTCGCTAACCTATAAACTAATATACCATGGCCAGATTAAGCAACCATCATCAGGATTCCTCATGTTCGGTACCCTGTGCTTTTTTTGCCTTTTATGTGGGCTACACATATTTCTACAAAGCTCGTGTTATTTGGCTCCACCGCCCAACATTTAACTCAAAGAATGAGATTTGTTCTGCCTCCTTCTGAGAAATGTTTGTAAAACTAAACTATCACCTGTTGTTTCACTTGCCTATCTACTCCATCCTATCACCAAGCACTTTGATTATTATTCCGGCCTCATGATGCTTCCTGTCTCTTTACCTCTTCACGTTGTTTAAAGGGATGTGTTAAATATAGTATAAACTCCACAAACAAAACCTTGTGCACACATTTTTTATATATTTACATGAATTCATTTGACAATATGATACAACCTTTTCTTTGTAATTTCCATGCATCTTGTTGAATTTCTATGTTGTATTAAAATATTCAGTTTTCATCATTGTTAATATCATTAGCATAACCACTACATGTGTTGTAAGTATTGAGTATTTGAACATTTTGTGAATACAAAAGGTGCACTTTTGCTGTGTCATCTTCAATAATGGAAACCATAAACCATGAAGGTTTTTGTTTCTGACAATGACTGGCAGTACTGTATGAGGCCAACACTTTCTCACTCTCAACTCGTCACATGCATACACTGTCTTCTAGAATAGACACAGGAAACAATTTGGGTTAATTTGGGTTAAAATAAAGCATAGAGCGCCTTAGTTTGACGCGTCGGCCCACTAACTGCTGTATTTGACAGGTTGGGGAAGAAACGGGTTGGGGATGAACATCATTGGAACGGTAAGTTTTAAAACACATGAGGTAACTCTTACGGCACTTTATCGTGTTGTTTTGGTCTTCTCCGGCATTAATGATTCACAACCACATTATTGGGCTTGTTCTTGAACTACCAGCAGTGTTTTGTACGTTTATTCATAAAAAGGCATGCTGATACAAAATAAAGTAATTTGTTCGATTGCAAAGTCTTCATGTATAAATAATAACGTCATAAAATGTAACACAACAAAGGAAACTAACTGTGTGTGTGTGTGTGTGTGTGTGTGTGTGTGTGTGTGTGTGTGTGTGTGTGTGTGTGTCTGCTATTAGAAGAGAATTGTTTTATAAAAGTCTGTTGTGAGCCTTACAGCAAGCCAATCCGCAGTGACCCTGTAAATCAAGGGATAGCAGGACTTGCCTTGCCCACTTTGTGTTAAAGGGATGATGAATCAGATCTTCTGACTTCGGGATTGCAAAACTCTCATGAGCTAGTTCTGGGTAAAGGTCAACATTCTTTGCTTGATCTCGATCCCAAAATACAGTAAAAGGAGCAGCACTGGGGGCACGGCTGCCTGATTTCTTGGCTGGGAATTTTTCAATCTTGAACCTCAGCTTCAAGTCGTTCAATTCTGGAGGGAGACTGAAATATATCAAGAGCGGAATAGTGGGTGTGTTAGGTCCATGCATGTGGTCCTCATTTAAAAAGATCTCTGTGCACTGTGTTCTTTTTTTTGCACCCACATAATGAGGTTCATTAATTAATGAGTGCAAGGCAAGGCCATAGGTTTGATGAGCTCAGCACTAATGGTGTGTCCAATCATGAACTCTGTCACGAAATGTTGACATGTTGTTGGAATGGAACAATGATGTCCATGCTAGTCGAGGTGATGAACACTGACAACTCACATGACCTATGCTTCTTCAGTCCTGCACCTCATGGCGGACACAAAGGCTCTCCTGTTGCTAAATCAGGACTCAACATGATCCGGTTCACATCAGTAGGGCCTCTTGTTCATCACCATCACATACCCATCATGTACCCTCATAAACTCACAGTGGCTGGGATGTAAAGCCTTTGTCCCCATGTTATATGCCACTGTGAAGCCGGAAACTGCACTATTGAGCCACATATCATTCATGTTCAAGAAGTAATTGGGTTAATAAAAGGCTCTCCTTGACCCCCTCACAGGCCTCTGCTCTACTGAGGACTGTTCTCCTTGTAAAGGGACCTTCCATTGTGAGATCAGCCCACACAACACACCCAATACTGCAACAATTCATCAGGACCTCTGAGTATTAGTCTCATACTAAACATAAAGAAAAGCTTACATCCAGCCAAGAATTTAAGTCTTGAGTTTTAGATGAGATATTCCTTTATTTGTAGAGTCAGATACCGCCACAGTACCATTACTGCTGTCTTAGCTAGCAAAGTCAATGTACACGCTATCAGTATCGGCATCGACTTCTTCTCACTGGCGTCTAGTTAGCCTGAGCGGGACGATCTGCTCACTGAAGCTGGCCGCGATAGTGCAGCAATCTAGCCACACTGAGCCGATGCGCTATCGTTAGCAATTAGTGTGTCTTGTATTAGCCAGAGCGCTCTGCCAACCGTGGAATCAGCTGTTGTAGAAAACGATGTCAGTCGATCTGAACCATTGATTTTTGACGGTTTAAAGGTGGTCCATCCCACCCATAGGTGCGTCCCACCCCTTGGAACAGATCATTTGAATCAAATGCTATCAATCTGACAGCAACTAATCAAGTAGCAGAAGGACCACAAACTTTGTGGACTGCCATTTTGAATCCTCAAGTTCAGCATTTTGTCCATCACCATCTTGGGTATGGGTCACCATCATCTTGCTTTTGGGGTTTCACCATCTTTTCTTTTGCAACCAGAAGTGACACGAGAGGAAAACGCTAAGCACAATCAAATGCTGAATAAGGGTTCAAATCCATGCAGGTTGTCCTCTCTCTTTCTCTCTCTCTCTCTCCCTCTTTTCTGACCATTACTATCCAATAAAGGCCAAAAGCCACACAAAAGGATGTGACAAAAATATTACAATTAACGTCCATGTGCTACTTAAACCTTGTGTAAGTTAAAGAAAATGTGTATAGCGCTTCAGTGTTGTGCTAAACAGAATATAGAGAACGTCAACATGACTTTAATTAAGACCCTTTGGGCTATTTCCTGTAGCAGTCACTTAAGAGAAAGAATTGTCTGAACAGGATGTCAGAACATGCAGCACCATCCTTTTCAAAGCTGCTTGGTCAACCTTCTGTCAATCCCCTAAACTTCATGTAATCTCATGTGTAAAATAAAGCCTGGGGGTCCAATACTCAATAACAATCCAATTATGAAGTGCTTTTCTCTGAGCGTGTCTATGTTCTTTGCAGAGGGGCTTTCCTGTGGTTTGGGCTAGCAACCAAGGAGCACACCAAAGAAGGCCATTGTACAAGATACAATGGAGGCCTTTGGAAAATGATGGGGGAGGAGAGGTTGGGTCAGGACCTCACATCAACATGTTGTATCAGAGGCGCACACAAAACAGACGGACATTTTTGCATGTGATTGAGGCAAAACACTGAAGGGCATAGACAAATCTCAACAAAGATTATTTACGAAGGTGAAATATTCTTCCAAATACATCCATAAGTCATCTTGATGAAGAGTTGAACTCCTGCTTCACTTTGATGTGAATACGTTATCTTGTCATCTCACCTTTTAGATGAGATGACAAGATAACACCAAATGCAATCTGGTTTGTCTAAGATATGTTTACAATGGTGAGAGTAAAATAAATCTGTCAACAAGTAGGAACCATACAGTTCTATTTCATCCTTCCTGACCGCGAGAGGCAGTGCTTACACTGGATATTCATCTTTTTGCTTACGCAGGCTAACTACCATGGTAGCACCAGATGAAGCTGAACTTGCATAAAGATTAAAAAAACTCTTGTGGCCACCAGTCAGAGTTGCGGGTTTCTCGCCCTCCAAAGGCTCCAAACGGTCCTTCTTAGGAGGGAATGGTGTGTTTTACGTTCGGACCATTGAGCCAGACCGGCGGACGCACCTATCCTCGGTCATCACCAGGGTGGGATGGACCACCTTTAAACCGTCAAACATCAACGGTTGAGATCGACTGACATCGTTTTCTACAACAGCAGATTCCACGGTTGGAAGAGCGCTCCCGCTAATACAAGACACACTAATTGCTAACGGCAGCGCATCGGCTTGGTGTGGCTAGATTGGTGCAGTCCCGCTCAGGCTAACTAGACGCTAGTGAGAAGAAGTCGTTGCCGGTACTGATAGCGTTTACATTGACTTTGTTAGCTAATACAGCAGTAATGTTACTGTGGTGGTATCTGTATATCTTCTTTTGTCAAAGCCTCAGGGAGAAGCAACAGAGGGGCTAAAGAGCCACATGTGGCTCCGGAGCCGCGGGTTGCCGACCCCTGTTTTAGCTCAACAACAATGTACTGCAGGGTTCGGAGACACAGTACCCACCAGTAGACATAATGCAAACCACACACCCACACATTCCAGTCCTCGGCTGGAACTGCACCAGAGGGACTCCAGCCTCAGTCAACCCTGCCATCCGTCATATTGCCACACCCAATACCAGACACCATTCAACACTCCTTTGCAGCTGTTTGGGGGGGACTTGTTCTAAATGTCAGAAAATTCTTCACAGCTGTCAAAGAACTGACTCTGGTGAACAAGGGGGATCCCAGGAACAAGGTATGACAATTATAGCTGGCCTTATTGTGGAAAACCTTACTTCACTTTACATTAACAGCTGGTTCAGGTTCAGTCCATTTCACAAAAACATCTCAATCATAACATGATCCGCCTAATGAAGGCCTGTTTTGAAGAATCAAGACTGCGCAACTTTAAACCACATTTGTTTCACATTAATTCACAGAGGAGATGAATTAAAGGGTGAGCTGATATGTTCACAGCCAGCCTCCACGATGCTGCTGCTGGAGACATGATATTGAGGGTTTCATGGAGAAGCACCATGTCCCAACATCACCATCAGGGTCTTCAACCATGGTGCTGAAACTGTTATCTAGAAGAGAGAGGCTGTGGTCAGGATTCTTCAGCAAAGCTGTAGAGGAAGGTGGAGCTGTAATATAGGTTATGTAATATATTTTTTTAAATGTGCATCACATCCTATTACGTTGCTGTCAAGCACCTTCCCTGCAGGTGGCTCTAATCGTGACTTGCAGAGCCCCGTCCTCGCTAAACTGTCAATGGATAAATAAATAAAAAGAAAAGTCACGGAGAAAAGTAGAGTTTAATTCTACGTGGAAGTATTAATTTGCTTTCACTGCGAACGACGCTAGCTGACCTGTATGCTTGATATGTGTCAACAAAACATCTAATGTTGAAAGACTCTTCTAGAACAAACACAGCATCTGCTGAAAGGTGTCAAGCTGCAGAAGAGAGATTTCTCAACTGCTGCAGCAAACTGAGCAAAGTAGGATCTACTTTCAGGAAGTGGATCACGTCTCCAAACTCCTCTGCTGCTGCTGGTTGTGTGTCAGCTCATGAGACACTGAGGCGTCCACTAGTAAAAACGGATCCGTCCTCCATTTGCGGTGCTCTCAAGGTCCTGTAGTGAGGACGCTCAGTGTATACGTAGCAAAAGATATGTGTTTATATGTAAACCTCACTTGAGGTGGACGGGGTTTGAAGCTGCTACCTTGTTACAGGATGAACGCTCTGCCACATGAGCCACAAATATAGACAGGATCAGGGTCCCCATAGTTGTGTTTTAATTGACTTCAATGTAGGCCGACACGTGACTATTTTTTAAACTTCATAAGAGTTTGATAGTTATAAACAGGTAAAATAGCAATACAAATGTCAATAATTGTCTTTATTCATGTTCTATAATTTCACAAATACAATAAATATAGTTGTTGTATATATATAATATGACTATTTATAAAACTTTATAAGCTGTGATATCAAATAGCTTTTGCAGCTCCAGACAATTTTTTGGGGGTGAAAAAAAAGGCAAAATGTCTCTTTGGATTGGAAAGGTTGCTGACCCCTGACCCAGACAGACACTGTGGAAGTGGACGGATGAACGGAGACGCTGGTGACAGAGCCTCCAGCTGCCCTGTCACCAAAGCCTACTGGGCACAGTGGGAACGATAGAGTCTTACTAGTAAATTGTATTCCACTAAAGGAAAAGAAAACCCTGCAAATCTGCATGTACCACACCTCCATGATGGAACAGATACATGGCGGTCCAGCAGGCGGCCATTTTGTGGTGAAGAGGACCCTGGGGGTTAGACCAGATAATATTGGTACCAGTTGTGCAGCAAAGGCTTGTCCTGAGAAACCCCTCAAGCTGCTGCGGCACAATGCAACTTCACTCTCCCCTTGAAATACACACAACGAATGTTACAACTCTGAAGCAACAACTGCAGTGACGTCCTCTTGGACTTCTTTAAGCTGATGTCATCAGGAGTGCGTTTCAGACGTCTGTAAAACAAATAGAAGGGAGTTTGGTTTTACTGTATTCTAGAATCTATTTGTTTGTGAGCAGCCGCAATACTTTAATGTGTGAAAATCGATGAATACATTTACAACTATACTACTGCTATTTCTATCACTACAACCACTGCTTCTTTCTACAATCACAGAAAGGTAATATAACCTATAACCTAAAGCTACAACTAGTGCAGTTACTACTGTACACTTTCACTATTTGAGGCTGACTTATTTGGCCTGCTACCACGGCTTGTGGTGGTTTTAATGCGTACTCTTCTTACACCTTCTGCCTCATTCAGTTTTTTGGTCTTACAGTACTGTCTTTTAAAATGTTTGACTCACATCACGTCTCGTGATTGTGTAGAAATGTTAACTATTACTCCTGATCTTTCAGCACCACTTTAGGAAAGCAGTTTCCTCTGAGTTTTGCATCAGGTTATAACTGTGCAGAAAGTGAATGCTATTAGGAAAGGCTTTGATCTAGGCTTCTGTTGACGGTTCCACGCAATCCCAGACATACTTGACATTCAGCACAAAGCCAGTTTCTCCCCGAGCCTTGAGGAATGCTGGCTGGGTGACAACAGCCTGAATCTGGACTAATAAAGAATGTGACCATTGTGGCGACGGTCAGATCTTCCTCCACCACCACAGACAGCTGTTGTTTGGAGACTGAAGGCTGTGACACATACTTCTCCTACATTCACACATGCACACACAGGCTTTATTCATCAGACAATGTCAGAGGGGACTTCTGGAAGGGATCCGGGCAGCATTTGAATCATTAAGATGACGAGAAATCTCTGCGAAGATAAAAGAGTTCTCCCTCAAAGTGTCTGGTGCTTAAAGGGTGTTCTGTCTGCACCAGCAGCCTTACTGGTCCAATCATCCCATACAGTGTGCGCGCGGCAACAGCCAGGTGTCCTGTCAAAGCCTCCTTTGACCTGTGCTGCTGTGCATACTTTTTCAGGGTTGCAGGAGCCATTCCATCACAACGCTAACATATAAACAACCAAACACATTCTCAACTAGCAAAGTGCACTCAGAGTGCAGACCAGTGAAGATAATGTTTGATTCCCCGCCGTGTGGACTGCGAGTGTGGCTGTCAGTAATCAGTTTAGCTTGTCCTTTGCTAAGTGATAATTATACATGCATATATATGCAAAGTTTTACACACAGTCTTACATAGACATGCAAATCAAGAGAGGACAAATTTGTAATCTATATGGAAAACTGCAGCAGTCATTGATCGATTACGGGTAAAGAGATGTCAGCAGTCTATTACAGCAGAACGCAATCAAAAGAATATGTTGTCAACCAAATATATGTTTAACTAGGAGAAGGGCTTCCGCATACAGTCACAATGGCCACCAAAAAGCCCCTGTAGATAGGCCACACTGTTTTATCAGGTCTATCGGGGGAATAAGACACGTCTCAATATCCGAACTGAACACGAGCGAACTCAGGGGTTTTCTATTTCATTGTCCTTACTGGCCGTTTTGAGCTGAACTTGTGTAAGACGCCCTGTTTCTATTTGTTCCTGTCACTTACTTTGAAAGCACCACAATGGTCAAGGAACAAGAAAAACCAAAGTAAGGTGGCAGCTGGCTGGTGTAGCCTTATCAAGGTAAAGGACCATCGCTAATAACGACCTTCTCCTGGCTTTATAGTGTGTTGTTTCCAGTAAATGTAGGCATGTGAAAACATGCACCGGCTAACGCTAACTGTGTGGTTGGAATGACGCACATTTGAAGAGTGACACGGTCACACTCTTCACTACAAATGGGAACAACTGTTGCTGAAATCAATTTCACCCTGACGTCAGAGGGGGAAAACCCTGTGTAATCCCCTCTGGCTGGTTCACGCTGACACCCATCCAGCAGTGCAGATCAGTTTCAACGCTGCATGAGGTTTGGCATTTTTAATGCCTCCACATCCATAGGGACGTGTCACATTCAACACCTAATGCAGCCTCTCACAGATGTCAAATTACCAGCACTCAAACTGTGGAGCTGACAGAAGACAGCTCAGGGAAGTGATCGTGGTTTAAAACACAATGTGAGGAACAGGTTTAGTGGTGGCTGAGGGATCGCATAGCCACTATTGCATCATGTTTCAAAAGAAAACACTGTTTACATCTATCATCATCTGTGCTCAAGATGTAGTTAATCTAATTAGCATGGAATGTATTTTACACCCTGCCGTCACATACGGAGTGTTATGAAAAACCAAAGGGAATCATATCATATCACCTAAGAGAACAAGCATTCGGAAACAAAGGAAAGCAGCCTGTCGTCATCTCAGAGGCCTTAAAGCGTCTTCACGGTTTACACACCACAGTAACTATTCCCCTGTCTATAGGAAGTGCTCCAGTTCTTTGGATAAAAGTGAGAAGTAAATCCACTTCTAGAGATGAGGGGCGGGAACAGAGACTTCCGGCGCGGCACAGATTTCAGCCATGAGGTTGGCCATGCCAAGCATATCAGGGAGAGGAATCCGGTTTCTGCATGCCGCTGTCCCCTGAGACAAGAATGCTGTGGCGGATCCCAGCACGCTGAATGATAAAGAGTCAAATATGAAAGTAGATTTACTGCCAGATGTTGGCAGAGTATGCTTCATTTCACTTGTAAAACAGAGAGGAAAACAGTGTGCTTGAAAGCATGAATGATTCCAGGACATTCTTTTGGGGAATCGTCTGAGTTGCCTTGTGGAGAAACTGGCAGCAGGAGTGGATATCGAGGTGTCTGCAGAGGACAGAGGTCTGAAAGTACCCAAAATGAGAGTGGACAGTGCACAGATACTCAATAAAACATGTGTCTGTGACTTTTTCCTCTACAGGTCATACAGAAGAGCATGCAGTTCCTCAACCTGCTGTCAGCTTGTGTCAGACATCTTATTTACACAGGAAAGAAAGTGTCCTCCTATTATCCTGAAAATATGTTGATAGTAACCAAAGTGCAGTGGTGGAAAGTAACTAAGAACATTTACTCAAGTACTGTGTGGTTATATGAAGTACTTCTCCAGCATCCATGTACTTTGCCTCCAGTAGATGTTTGGAGAAGCAGACAGTCACAGCACCGGAGCAAAGCAAACTCCTGCTGTGGACGAACAACATCATGTTTGAATCTGAAAGGAACGTCAGGTTTGGGGTTGTCTGGTCACTGCCAATTTAAAGCTGATAGTTGAACATTTAGTCATTAGTTCAATGTTATAGAGAAATACTTGAAATCAAGTTTTCAGGGACTTGAGAGTTATTGTTCTGATCTACTGGATTGTGCACTGATCAAAATGGCTGTGCTGCATAGGAAATGGTGTGTTGTTTGGTTTCTAATCCACAGAAATCATAAGCATAATGTTGTTAATGTTCTCTTTATGTTTCTTGGTGTTTGGGAATTGTTTAATGTCATTGATAATGTAATTGTTAATGAAAAACACTGGACTTTAACCTGACATTGTATATATTTTATATTCGCACTCTTTCCTACTTTGTATTGTAACTGCTGCACAGACATTTCCTTTGGGATGAATAAAGTTCTATCTAATCTTATCCTAGTTTGGTTTCTCCGCTAATGCTTCTTCTTTTCACTCTGTCCTCGTCTGCTGCTCAACAAAACACGGAACAATACAACTCTGGACCTACTGTATGCAAATACAAAGGATGCCTACAGTGCCACTGCCCTTCCCCTTCGGCAGGTCTGATCACAACCGGGTCCTGCTGACACCCAGATATGTTCCTCTGGTGCAGAGGCTGCCTGTGACCACCAGGACTGTGAGGAGGTGGTCTCAGGACCAGGACTGTGAGGAAGAGGTCTCAGGAGCAGAGGTGTCAAAAGTATTCACATTCATTACTCAAGTAGTAGTATAGATACTAGGGTTTAAAAATACTTCTGTAAAAGTTGAAGTATCAACTCAAGCTTTTTACTTAAGTAAAAGTGTAAAAGTACTGGTTTAAAAACTACTTAAAAGTATAAAAATATAAGTAATGTAAGGGGAATGTTTTTTTCCATTAAGGACAAACTCTTAAGCCGTCTCAGGGGCCTATAGTGCACTACCTCACCTCCCTCAAAACAATCATTTTTATAAAGGCCATAATGATTATAATGTTTTAAAATGTTATGTTGAAAAATGTGGGATGCACTAGGCTACCCGTTTCAGCTGCATATATGCCCATTGAAAATGATCACATTTTATTACAATGCAAATACATTAAAGTACCATGTGTGTACTACTGAGCATTAACATGCGTTTCATGGAGCGGAAGACATGATACTAGTTGCCTATAAGTTTTGTAATAGTGCAAAATAGGCGACACAAACACTTAAAGCTGTGGTTCTCAAACTTTTTCTGTAAATAACATAATTGTGTGACTCATCTGTGCTTTTATAAATAACAGAATAAAGAAAATTGCAATCACTTTCAAGTAAATCAGATTGCCCCATCAGACAATGTTTTGTGTAAGTTCTATCTGTGCAAAAAAATACTCATATTTAGTTACTACTAAATACCTCATTGTAGAAAACAATAAGCTTTTAATTTTTTTTGCCAAACAAAACAGAATGAGTGCAGATATGTGAGCCATCAGGTTGTATCAGTATTAGTGGAGCAGTGACCTGCTTTCCTCGACACATGTGTTATAAACGGGGTTGTAGATTTGATACGGCTCTCAATTCATGCTCAATATTGAGCTTAGATCTGTTTTTTATTTTGAGAAACGCAACAGCAGGAAAAGACGAGCTCACGGAGCTCACGGCGTCGCGTCAAATCGCGCAAGCGTAAGCGTAACCTGTTAACGGCGTACCGTAACATTTACCCGAAAGTACAGGCATTTGTCCATGTATTTATTAATGACTTAGTTTTATATCCGTGTACTTTGTACTTTTGTAATATGTGAAGCCAGCAGTTCATTGTTGGTAGAAGACACGAGCACTTTGTCTCTTTCACCTGGAGCAGGAGAGCTGCTCTGGGTTCAGAGAGCTGCTCCGGGTCCAGAGAGCTGCTCCGGGTTCAGAGAGCTGCTCTGGGTTCAGAGAGCTGCTCTGGGTTCAGAGAGCCGCTCCGGGTTCAGAGAGCTGCTCCGGCGCGAGGAGAACTCCGCTGCTCCTCACATGAGCTGCTGTTCATCTTCACCCTGGGAGCGTTTAAAACGCAGATATAGCGGTCTACTTTTCACGCAACATATTTTTCGACGCTCTCTGGTGTGTGTGCTCAGCGCTCACCTGTGTGCGCGCGCACGTATCTGTGGGCAACGGGGCGGAGAGGTTTTTTGTGTGTGTGTTTTTGAACGATGACGAGCCGGAGTGAAAACAAACCAAAATGAAATAGTAACGAGGCTATTTTTAAAATGTAGGGAGTAGAAAGTACAGATATTTGCGTGAAAATGTAAGGAGTAGAAGTAAAAAGTCGTCTGAAAAATAAATACTCCAGTAAAGTATAGACACCCAAAATTTCTACTTAAGTAAGGTAACGAAGTATTTGTACTTACTTGACACCTCTGCTCAGGAGGCTAATGACACCCTGCAGGACTGCTTTGAGTCAACGGTCTGGGATGTGCTGTGTGGACCACATGGGGACATCAACAGCATGACGGACTGCATTACAGAATATAAAAAAGTGCTGTGAACACACCACCATACCATCAGGTATGCTGCTTCCCAAACAACAAGCCCTGGATCATCAGTGACCTGAAGGCTCTTCTTAATAAGAAGAAAGCAGCTTTCAGGTCTGGGGACAGGGACAAGCTCAGGAGAGTCCAGTGTGACCCGCTGGTGAAGCTCAGGGGCGGCAAGGACTCCTACAAGAGGAAGCTGGAGGCCAAACTCCAGCAG
The DNA here is from genome assembly GCF_910589615.1 of Taurulus bubalis. NCBI lineage: Eukaryota > Metazoa > Chordata > Actinopteri > Perciformes > Cottidae > Taurulus > Taurulus bubalis. The sequence goes on from NC_136596.1 coordinate 28,947,363, forward strand.
AACAACGTGAGGGAGGTGTGGACCGGGATGAAGCAGATAAATGGCTTCACGGTTGAAGGGAGACAACAGGGGGATCCCTGGAGAGGGCCAGTGAGCTAAACAGTTTCTTCAACAGGTTTAGTTCATATCCCTCATCCGTCTCCTCCACACAACACACCTCCCAAACCCCTCCCCCCCTGGTGAGCTGCACAAACACTGAGCCCTCAACATTAAAGGGCTCTTCCACCCTCCCCTCCCTGTGAAGACTGACCAGGTGAGAAGACAGCTGGAGAAGCTCCACTAAGGCAAAGCTGGGGGACCTGATGGCATCAGCCCCAGGGTCCTAAAGACCTGTGCCAGCTGTCTAATGTCCTGCAGCACCTCTACAACCTGAGCCTGAGGCAGGCCTACTACTGAAGGCACGCGACACCACCTTCAGATCAGGTGATGCGCAAGCCTACAGCTCATCCAGAGCCAACCTGAAGAGGGGCATCTAGAGGGCCAAGCACAGCCACAAGCTAAGGACTGAGGAGTACTTTAACAACAACTCCAGCCACCATGTGACAAGGCATCCAGGCCATTACGGATTACAAACCCTCCAAAAGCCCCAGAGCACCAACACCATCATCCCCTCCAAACTGAACACTAAACTAGGTGAGCTTGGCATCGACACCTCGCTCTGCAGCTGGATACTGGATTTCCTAACCAACAGACCCCAGTATGTTAGGTTAGTCACCCTGAACACTGGCGTTCCACAGGGCTGTGTGCTGAGTCCTCTCCTCTACTCCCTGTTCACCTATGACTGCACGCCTGTACATGGTTCCAATACCATCATCAAGTTTGCAGACGACACAACGGTGGTGGGCCTCATCAACAACAACAATGAGTCGGCCTACAGGGAGGAGGTCCGGCACCTGGCGGCGTGGTGCGCCAACAACAACCTGACCCTCAACACCAAAAAGACCAAGAAGCTTATTGTGGACTTCAGGAAGACAAAGCGCTGCACACACTCCCCCATTCACATCAATGGAACGGAGGTTGAGCGTGTCTCCAGCTTCAGGTTCCTGGGTGTCCACATCTCAGAGGACCTCTCCTGGACCCTCAACACCTCAACCCTGGTCCAGAAGGCACACCAGCGTCTCTTCTTCCTGAGGAGACTGAAGAAGATCCACATGTCTCCTCTGATCCTGGTGAACTTCTACCGCTGCACCATTGAGAGCATCCTTACTAACTGCATCACAGTCTGGTTTGGCAACTGCTCTCTCAGACTGGAAAGCTCTGCAGAGGGTGGTCAAAACCGGCCAACGCATCACCGGTAATCCACTCCCTGCCATCAAGACCATCCACCTCAAGCGCTGCCTGCGGAGAGCCACAGTATTGTCAGAGACGCCATTCACCCCAGTCATGGACTGTTTGCCCTCCTCCCCTCTGGGAGGCGCTATAGAAACCTCCGTTCCAGGACCAGCAGGCTCAGGAACAGTTTCTTCCACTCAGCTGTCAACATACTCTGCAACACGGTGATAACCCCCCCATCACAACCACCTATATATATATATATATATATATATATATATATATATATATATATATATATAGACTGTATATATCTGCATTCATATCCAAGGTGTATACTGTCCATACTGTTTATACTGTCTTAATTTGTATTTATCCAGCACATTGCACTGCACTTTTACTGCTTTTCTTTTGCACTCTGGTCAGATGCTAAACTACATTTCGTTGTATCTGAGGAGGAATTCCCGGGGCTGTGGAAGACGTCGTTTTTTGCTGTTTTGTAGACAATTTTTATTTCTGTTAAGGTCTTACTGTGCTGAAGTCTGTCCTCATGCAGATCGAGTGTCTCGAGACAGTGTGATTGAACACAGCCCTGTGAGACTTTTTACTTGACTTTGGGCTTTGGGTGCAACCTTGTGTCTCTAAAATAGAGGCCTGAAGGAGCTCAGGGTTCTGGTTCCAGCAAAGACGTGAGGACTCGTCCTCACTGAACTCCTCATCTGAACTGGTGAATTCACCAACCCAACTTATTTCTCTGCTCAGCCTGTGATAGTCACTCACGTCTGGGATGCGTTTACAGCCGTCTCTTATCCACAAGTGGGGGAATGAGCAAAGAGAAGAACCACAAGGCTACTGCTAGCTCTCCTGCCAGCAGTGGTAATGTGTGTGTTGTGCATAGACTGCTATCCTCTGAGATATCAACTGAAGACAGAGCTTCTTGCCAAAACTGATGGGAAGGCAGAGTGTCAAAATGCTTTGATTAGTGCTGCAGTGGACCAGCTGATAGAGTGATGATCTCCAGCTCGGAAAGCAGGTGGCTTAGAAATGTCCGCCAGCAACCACTTCATACTGTAGAAGTGTGGGGGTGGGATGCAGATGTTGGCATATTGTGCAATGTACAATGAGAAAATGTCTGAAAACATTTTTTTTAAAAAGGAATGATTCCAAGGAGCTCACGTCAGTTGCATTAGAGTACAGTGCATTTACAGTATGTCATTTAAAGGGGGTTCAAATGGATTTATTAATCAACTGATGCTGGATTCAACCAGGAAGCGTATGAAACCCTTTAAGGAAGCACATACCATGAGTTACAGGCTTTAACGTGACAACAGACGTCTGCTGGGAGAGGCCAGAGCAAAACAACGGGCATGTGCAACAAAGATGTTCTCATTACATCGCTCAGTGTAGGTTTTTACAAAGGACATCTGAACCTTGTTGAGCTTCTAATGAGGAATTTATGCACATCCTGTCTCATCTGGTACGATCACCAGTATATGTCTGATCTATTTGCCTTGGAACTAAATAACACAGCACTGAACAAGTACATTGGACCTCATATAAACATTTTGATATACTTACTTAACTATTCTCTTTTTTAAAGGAACAGAATATGAGTATGTAATATGAGCCATGTCAGATAACTGTTTGACCAGTTTTAACATGTCAGATCAGTCTCAGTATTAACGAATGGGATTCACAAATGTATAATATTTTGTGATGTATATGTTAATTACGCTCTCCAAAAAAAGTAGTTATTATATATAAATGTAAACAAAATTCATATATATATTCCAATAAAAGTGTGCATATGCTGTTAACACAATTTAGGCATGAAAGGAAGGCTGGCAGAAAATTACTAGTTGTGTTAATAATGATGTAAGTAATTATAAATGGTCTTATGTACTTGTACGGCACTTTTCTACTCTTCCGACCACTCAAAGCTCTTTAACACTACATGTCATCATTCACCCATTCACACACTGATGGGAGGAGCTACCATGAAGGTACCACCTTTACAATCTGTACACAGACAACATCCGTGTCCCAGGACTTCACTTCGGATCAGGAGAAACTGTCACGGGGGAAAAGTCGACATGGACTAGTGGAGCAGGGGATCAAACTGCCGATCCTGTGATTGAAGGACGACCCTCTACTACTGAGCCACAATTGCCCCAAATTATGTTCGCTTTTTTTTTTTTAACCACTCTATGCACTCTCATGTCCAACCGTTTATTTGTAATGTGACAGCTGCACATTCCACAGCTCTTCCACCTTAAACTTGATGCTGGAGTCTTACACGCTATACTGTGTCTTGTTTCGTTTGTCATTTTTTTGGTGTTTTTTCTTTGTAATTTGTCTCTTGTCTACTGTGCACTGTGAGCTTTGTCTGTTGTTGTCTGTATGAGTCTGACTTTTGGTGACAAATGAGTTTCCCCACTGGGGATTAATAAAGTTTTTCTAATCTAATCTAAAGAGCTGCATTTAGGTCTGACACTGTCCCATGAAGAATACATGTTTGGGACAAATTGTATTAATTAATATTAATATTATCTGAGATAAAGACCAAAAGACTAATCCGGTTGTATTACCTGCAATACCATCAGCATAAAACGGGGTTAAGCATATATGCTTAACACAATGTGCTTAACACCAAGCACAAAAACCACGTTAAAAATATTCTCCCAAATTTTCTGAAAGTAAACGTCATACTGAATGAAGGGAGCTGACTGGAATGTGATGCAATGTTTTAACAGTTAACTGTCTGCCTGTGTTAACTGGGAGGCTCAGCCTCAGGACATCCTGCTGCATTACTGCTCTTGGGTCAAATCTTTACAGATTTTTGAGTTTGGATTCCTCTGCTGTGGCCTTCCCTAACTCCCACTTGGCTCATTGCCAGAAATCAGGACCCCTGCTGTCTCAGCCGAACGGACTTCCCAATAAAACATGAATCAGGACTGAGGAATATGATTCGAAACATAGGACTGTAAAAAGGTTTTCTCAGAGCTGGCGCATCAGTTGCAAAAGCGCTGCTTCCTCTTTGAAAAGCTTGACATGGAAACACGTTTTTTATGTGAAATTCATCTTAGAGCACCAGGGGTTTTATAACACACACTGCTCACTAAGCATGTGTGGACATACCTTTTGTGGTCCTCCCAGGAGAAATGCCTTTCTCCACCGATAACAACTTCAATCGTTCCTCAGTGTGTGCAGGTAACGCCAAGAGAGATTCCTACAACTTCTATCAACAGGCCTCCTCCCAAGAGTTAGAGCCTCCAGCCAAGAACCAAAGCCAGAGCACCGTCACGTCCATGCAGACGCTGAGAGCAAACATGAAGTCTCCGAAACAAGTCCATGACACATGCATCTTATTAAAGTCATACACATTGTGTAATGAGAAGAGTTGAGGAGTAACATCAATATATGTAATTAGCTGAATATAATCTGTCGATAATGACCTTAATAATGAGTTGTATATTACAGTACAAGTTACCGTGGGGAACTTTTTTTTTATACTTGATATTTTATTTAGGCATTTTTACAATTTAACACACAAATAAGAAGGAATATTAGGAATTAACCATGCAACTGGCCAAGTGGGCCATAAGAAAGAAACAAAATTTAAGCAGGTAAATAAGTAAAAATAAGAAAAAAAATCAATTAAAAAAAAAACAATAAAAAACAATAATCAAACAGCCATGCAACACTTCAAAAGCATCGTCAGTCAATCGTGTCAACCATAAATTCAGTCAAGTCGAAAATAAATTTATATTCAAAGAGTTATATTCACAGGGTTTCATTAACTTAGTTTTACATATATATATATATATATATATATATATATATATATATATATATATATATATATATATATATATGAGTTGCATCATGATGAAACATAGTTCTTGTCTTTTTAAGAGATACTGAGCTTCTCAAGCCAACAAAAACCAGAACCCTATGAGGTTAGGGAGGGCGAGTAATCTGCCCATTTCCTTCTTTTGACACATATTTGGTCCATTTTGTCCATCTGGCCATGTACATGTCCCTTCTCAGTCTCAGAAGGAAGGTCATTCTTTCCATCTTGTGGATTTATTTAATTATTTCAGTCCAGTTTTCTATTGAGGGAGGGTCGGTTTGTAACCAGTTACGAGTGATTGCTTTTTTTGCTGCTACTGTTAATATTTTTAGGAGGTACCTGTCATTTCCTGTTATTTATACTGGTAGATCACCCAAATAAAGTGATTTGCATGTAAATTGTATCTGTTGCCCCAGAATATGTTGCATCATTGTCCAAGTGCTCTCCCAGAATATTTGTATTTTAGGGCAGCTCCAGAAGATATGATGGTGGTCCGCTGTCCCTTCCCCACAATTTCTCCAGCATGTGTGGTTTGTAGTAGTTAAGTAACATTTCATTTTGGGGGTAATAAAGAAACGAACAAGGTTCTTCCAGCTGAATTCACGCCAGTACATTGAACAGGAAGTCGAGAACACGGTTTCACACATATTCTCCCATTGCTGAGTGGATATTTCATCTTCAAGTTCTTTCTCCCATCTCTCCTTGATATATGTTGTGGTGGCTCCTCTGCTCTTTGTAATTCCCTGGTAAACCTTTGAAATGACTGATTTAGAGCTTCTCGTGTATGCCTGTACTGCTAATTGTATTATTTCATTATGTTCTATAGTTACTTCTAGTTTCCGGATTTCTTTAAAAAAAATAATGCCGTAATTGTAAATATCTGAAAAAATCCAACTTTTCCAAATTGAATTTTTCCTTCAGTGTCTAGAAACTTTGCAATGTGTTTTTCTCCATTATTGTGCAGAAAGCTGTAATACCTTGTTTTGTCCAATATCTGAATCTAGAATCTATCTTATTTGGCCTAAATTCTGTATCATATTCAAGCCATCTGTGTTTTCTTAAATGATTCCACAAATTGAATTGCTTTATAACTTCAAACCAGGTATGGAGGGTAAATGAGACAATGGGGTTCAGTTGGTCACGATAAGTTAACATAAGTTTGCGGTCTGCGATCATTGCTTGTACTGGGATACCTTTGCATTCATATTCCATCTCCTTCCACTTCGCCTCGTAGCCATTATCACACCAAAGAACTATTGGTTTTAGTTGGGCAGAATAGAAATAGTCTTTAAGGTTAGGAAGGGACATGCCACCTCTCTCCTTACTGATAATCAACGTGCTATATTTAACCCGTCTGTCCCAATCCTGCAATTGTCTGGCTGGGATTTTAATTGGTAGAGACATAAATGAATACAGTAATCTAGGTAAAATGGACATCTTTATAATATCAATTCTTGCACTTAAATTCAGTAGGGGTGTTGACCAGTTACTTAGATCTTCTTTAATTTTTGTGTTTAAAATGTCATAGTTTTTTTTATACAAGTCACAAGTACTGTGGGTTAACCAAATGCCAAGGTATTTGATTGCCTTCTGAGACCAGTTAATGGGTACCCTTTGCTTTATAAGGGGTAGTGGGATGTAATTAAATGGTAATATTTGAGTTTTTTGCACATTTAGCTTGTATCCTGAATATGTGCCGAATATGTCTAGGAGATCTAAGAGGTTAGGGAGGCAGACATCTGGATCACGGATATATAAAAGCACGTCATCGGCATATAGTGCTATTTTATGTTCCTTATTATCTATCAGAATTCCTTTTATATCGCAGCGTTCTCTTATTACTTGCGCCAGGGGATCCATGTAAAGTGCAAAAAGGGTTGGGGAGAGGAGGCACCCCAGACGGGTGGACCTTTCCAATTTTATTCGGTCAGTAAGCCGTCCATTTATTTTTATTCTTGCTGTCGGGGCCGAATATAGGGCTTTAATACTGTTAATGGACTTTTCAGCAAAACCAAATCGTTCTAGAACTAAAAACAAATATTCCCAGCTCACGCAGTCAAAAGCTTTTTCAGCATCTAGGCTGACCAATACAACCTTTGATTTGGATTTCCCGATGTTTTCTATAATATGGAGAGAGCGTCTAATTTTATCTTGGGTTTGTCGTCCCTGCACAAAACCGGTTTGGTCGCTGTCAATTAAATCAGGGATGAAGGTTTCTAATCTCCTAGATATGATGGATGCATACAGTTTGTAGTCCTGATTTAAAATTGAAATCGGTCTGTATGAACTACATAAAATGTTATTCTTGCCCTCTTTTGGGATGACAGAAATTATAGCTTCACTCCAAGAAGGTGGAGTTGACATTTTTTCAAGTGTCCAATTAAAGGAGTTCGTAAGTACTGGAGTCAGCTCTTCCTTAAAGATCTTATACCATTCGGCTGGAAAACCGTCACTTCCTGGTGTCTTATTGTTTTTTAATTTATTCACTGCATTCTCCAATTCTTTTTGGGTGATCTGTCGAGTCAAGTTGTCATTCTGGTGTTTTCCAATTGAGGGCAGGTCTATAGATTTTAGGAATGCTTCTATATTCTCTTTAGTTTCCAGTTTTGGTTGAGAGTACAGGGTTTTGTAATATGTTTGGAATGCAGTGTCGATCTCATCCAAGTTATTACTTATTTGTCCTGAATCCGGGTTAAGTATTTTATATATTGAGTATGTGATCTGTTTCTTCCGTATTTTCTTAGCTGGTAATTTTGTAGCTTTCGGACCTATTTCATAATACGATTGTTTTAAGAACTTGTATTTTTTCTCTGTTTCTTCTTTATAATTGTCCAAAATCAGATTTTTAATTACCTTAACTTTGGTCAACATTTGAGTGTCCCGAGTCTCGGCGTGTTGTTTGTCCAGCTCTTTTAGGTTCTTTTCCAGATGTTTGAGTTTCTTTCTTTTTCTTTTTTGAGAGCTGAGGTGAACGATATTAATTTACCCCTGATCACTGCTTTTAAGGTGTCCCATAATATATTTGGGTTCACTTCCATTGTCATTTAATTCAAGAAATGTTTTAATTTCCAATTTCACTTGCTGTATTGCCTTTTTATTATTAAGCACACTTGTATTCAGTCTCCAGATTGTTTTTTTTGGCCTACTATCCAAATGTAATGATAGATATATTGGTGAATGATCTGAGATATCTCTAGTTCCAATATCACAATACTCTGAGTCTGTCACTCTGAAACATAAAAATATAATCTATTCTTGAAAAGACTGCATGGGGCGCCGAGTAAAAAGTATAATCTTTTTCAGCTGGGTGTAGGTCCCTCCAAACGTCAAGTAAGCCCTCGTCCAAGCCTCTTCTCAGCAATTTAGACGGCGGGGACACTTTTCTCTTATTATTAGAGGTATCCCATGTATTGCTTATTACGGTGTTAAAGTCCCTTGCACATATTAGTGTGCCTCGTGATTCTGAAGAAATCAGTTTGAGTATTTTTTTCAGAGTTCTTTGGTCACTTTGTGGGGGTAAATAAACACAGATAAGTGTGGTCAATCTGTTTTCAATCTTGCCTTGCACAAGGACATATCTGCCTTCAGTGTCCCTGATCTCCCTAACCAAGTCAAAATTGATTGAGTTATGTAGTAATATCGCAACTCCTCTTTTCCCGGTTTTCGTTGAGCTATAGAACGTGTTCTTGTAGCCAAAGTTTTTTAATTTTTCGTGTTCGACTTGTGATAAATGAGTTTCCTGTTGTTTTTCCCTTCTCATTTTGGATAATACTCTGCTTCTCTTAACCAGGTTATTCAAACCGTTCACGTTCCAAGATGCTACCTTAAAGTTACTGTATCCCATAATAACAGTTTGATCTGTGTGTGTTGGCTATATACGCACGAGTGTTGTAACAAAACAGAAAACAAAACCATTATTAACAAATTTAAAATTGAAATTGGAATTGTCATTATATCAAGCTCATTACCACAAGTGCGGGGCCCACTGAGTGTGTGTGTACGTCTTTGATCTTGTTACCGGGCAGTGTATCTTATTTTAAACACCTCTTTAGCAGTGTGTAAAACATACTGTCTATACCTGATGAATCTCAGTCGTTTATTGTTCATACTTTTGGGCGTTGGTCATCCTTGAGAGAGTCTTAGATCTACGACGCCATCTTGAAACGCTCACCGGAAGTCCGTGGGGAACTTTTTATAACCGTCTCCAATTCAATACTGACACCTCTATATGATTTACATAAATAAACAGGACCATCAGTGAAAATGTATGTTTGTGCAGTTATTTCAAACTGTCCCATGTTGTAAAGAGTGAGATTTTTTTATTACAAAGCAGGTCTTAGTGCTGTGAAAACACTGTATGGCAACGCAACTTTGTTACATTGCAAGCGACCATGAAGATTGGTGGTTCAATCCCTGGCTGATTATATACAGCTAATTACATTTATTAATGTTACTCCTCAACTCTTCTCATTACACAATGTGCATGACTTTGCACATTGTGCGTGTGTCATGAACTTGATGCAAGAACCGTTTATTGAGCAAACGGAAACACGCTAAAACAGAGCGTTTCAGACAGAAGGTGAATACAGCTACACTACCGTTCAAAAGTTTGGGGTCACTTAGAAATGTCCTTATTTTTCAAAGTAAACCACTGTTTTTTCAATAAAGATAACATTAAATTAATCAGAAATACACTAAATGACTATTCTAGGTGGAAACGTCTGGTTTTTAATGAAATATCTACGTAGGTGTATAGAGGCCATTTCCAGCAACTATCACTCAGTGTTCTAATGGTACATTGTGTTTGCTCATCATAGAAGACTAATGGAGGATTAGAAAACCCTTGTGCAATTATGTTAGCACTGCTGAAAACAGTTATACTGGTGAGAAGCTATAAAACTGGCCTTCCTTTGAGCTAGTTGAGTATCTGGAGCATCACATTGTGGGTTCATTATACTCTCAGAATGACCAGAAAAAGAGAACTTTTATGTGAAACTTTCCAGTCTGTTCCTGTTCTTAGAAATGAAGGCTATTCCATGCAGGAAACTGCGAAGAAACAGAAAATGTGTCTGGGTGACCCCAAACTTTTGAACGGTAGTGTGTATTCAGATCACTGGACATTAAAGCATGTAAACCTGTTCTAGTGGAAACCCGAAACGCAAGGATGAACCGGGAGAAGACCACATCCCTCTTTTAATGCTTACCGTCGGTGCCACTGGGTTAGATTCCCCACAAAATCTGGTTCACCAGAAACTCCTTCAGGTCAGACTTCAACAGGGTCTCAGGTAGACCCAGATCCAGCTTCACTACCGCCTTCACCACCCACACCACACTGCTGCAGGTCAGGGAGACATGGGAGAACCTGAACCACCAGGCATGAGAGAACCTGAACCACCAGACACGAGAGAACCTGAACCACCAGACACGAGAGAACCTGAACCACCAGACATGAGAGAACCTGAACCACCAGACATGGGAGAACCTGAACCACCAGACATGGGAGAACCTGAACCACCAGACACGAGAGAACCTGAACCACCAGACATGGGAGAACCTGAACCACCAGACATGAGAGAACCTGAACCACCAGACATGAGAGAACCTGAACCACCAGACACGAGAGAACCTGAACCACCAGACATGAGAGAACCTGAACCACCAGACACGAGAGAACCTGAACCACCAGACATGGGAGAACCTGAACCACCAGACATGAGAGAACCTGAACCACCAGACACGAGAGAACCTGAACCACCAGACATGGGAGAACCTGAACCACCAGACACGAGAGAACCTGAACCACCAGACATGGGAGAACCTGAACCACCAGACATGAGAGAACCTGAACCACCAGACATGAGAGAACCTGAACCACCAGACATGAGAGAACCTGAACCACTAGACATGAGAGAACCTGAACCACCAGACATGAGAGAACCTGAACCACCAGACATGAGAGAACCTGAACCACTAGACATGAGAGAACCTGAACCACCAGACATGGCAGAACCTGAACCACCAGACATGAGAGAACCTGAACCACCAGACATGAGAGAACCTGAACCACCAGACATGGGAGAACCTGAACCACCACTCAGTCAGACCCTGCTGCAGCGAGTCTGGTGCTCGGAAACACTACAACTTTGAAATTGACTCAGAATGAAAGCTCCTTGTCGTATGTCATGTATAACACTTACAAAATAATGCTGCTAAATGTTTTCACTCTAACGCTTGGCCCAACGTGAGTCTGCCATCGCTCTAGCAGATTGTGTGTCTCACATGGTGCTGCTTCCAGTTTGCAGCATGTTTAAACTCTCTCATGCTGCTTCATTACCCCAAAGCAGCAGCAGGAGGGTGTAACAATGACAACGTTTCTCCCATCTGAAGTCATACGAGCTCACAAGATATGTAATGAAACACCTCATCAGCGTTGTGTAGTTCCAAGAGGAACGGGAGGGAGAATTAACCTAAGCTTCATTACCCCCCACCCACAGAACAACACACCCAATATGCTGAGTCTGAGAAGAGCCTGATGATATCATTGCTGCAACCAGGAAACCCCCCAACTTATGTTGAGAGGGTCATGGCATGAAGATCAGTTAGACAAGGGCAGCAGTGTGGTGAACATTTCCACATTCACTCTCTTTTCACAAAGGGGACCCCGGAGGAAGAGGTTGGAGAGAAAATGTGTCAAATATGAGATAAGTGAGGATTCCAGTTTCCACTGGATCAATGGTGTACAGCATGCAGCAGTACTGTGTGCAAAACGGGTCTAATCCAATAGAATCAACATCAAAACAGCTAGACAACAGGTCAAAGTTGCCTCACTGGAAGTGTCTCCAGCATTGCAGCTGACAGGGAGTTCTGTTGCATCACGGATCTGCTGCTGTGGGGAAAGCTTTGTTGCCAAGCATCTTCGCTTCAGTTGGAACACTTTGGAGATATTTCCAAAGTCTAGACAAGTAAAGAGGGAGGCAACAATCATGGTGATGCCCTCTGACTGTCCACACATGAGGATTGCCCCTAATTGTGGGTGTTTAAAGCCCACTGTAAGTACTTCATCAATCAAAGTGACAACAACAAGCATACCATGTTTTAAACTCTACAATGCATCCATCCATAAGAGCTAAGAAACAGCTTCTAGTGTGACACTGAGTGGGTGTGTCTTATGAAGTCAAGATGTTGACCTTTTATTCCTGACTTCTTATTGCTAACAGAGGAAAGAGATTTTTCCTTTTGACTTGGTAAATGGTCAATGGACTTGAATGTGTACAGCAGCTTTCTAGTCTTCCGACCACTCCAGGTGCTTCACACTGACGTTCACACACTGACGTCAGGGCGACCCTGCACGGTGCCACCTGTCCACCACGGAGCAATTTGGCGTTAGGTGTCCTGCAAAAGGTCACTTAGATATGGACTGGAGCAGCCAGGGATTGAACCACCAATCTTGCGATTGGAAGACGACTGACCCTACGTCTGAGCCACAAAGTTGTCACAATAAAAGGTCAGGGTGATTACATTTGACATTGCTGTAAGACTCTGGGGGAGTGGCTTCACAGCACAACAGAGAATAGATGCTGAGCTTTATTAGTTTGCCCTTTCCTTTCACTCTCCAGATTAGTGGGTGGCGGTAACGCACCCAAAAGCTGTGGGTTGAAGCTAGAATGAATGGTCCGGAGGGACAGTTGACTCGTTGGGTGTGTCTACCCAGTATGCCAGCCAGGGAAAGCTAGCTCACGTTGACTCAAGAGCCCGTTCTCAGTAATAACCCCATCACACGGGTCATAACAAATTACATTTCTGAAGGAAGGAGGAATAGCAGTAAAAAACTATATTTATTTAAAATAATCACTGCAGGATGAGAATGAACCTTGGGTGTGTGGAATATGTCACAAAGAAGCATGTTAGTGCAATAAGGTGTGAGCAGAGTGCACGCCATCAGAGTGCATGCCACCACAATGCACGCCACCACAGTGCACGCCACCACAGTGCACGCCTCCAGAGTGCATGCCTCCAGAGTGCACGCCATCAGAGCGCACGCCATCAGAGTGCATGCCACCACAGTGCACGCCACCACAGTGCACGCCACCACAGTGCACGCCTCCAGAGTGCATGCCTCCAGAGTGCACGCCATCAGAGTGCACGCCATCAGAGCGCACGCCACCAGAGCGCACGCCATCAGAGCGCACGCCATCAGAGTGCACGCCATCAGGGCGCACGCCACCACAGTGCACGCCTCCAGAGTGCACGCCACCAGATCGCACGTCATCAGAGCGCACGCCATCAGGGCGCACGCCACCACAGTGCACGCCTCCAGAGTGCACGCCACCAGAGCGCACGTCATCAGAGCGCACGCCATCAGAGCGCACGCCATCAGGGCGCACGCCTCCAGAGTGCACGCCTCCAGAGTGCACGCCATCAGAGTGCACGCCATCAGGGCGCACGCCTCCAGAGTGCACGCCTCCAGAGTGCACGCCACCACAGTGCACGCCATCAGAGCGCACGCCTCCAGAGTGCACGCCTCCAGAGTGCACGCCATCAGAGTGCACGCCATCAGGGCGCACGCCACCACAGTGCACGCCACCAGAGCGCACGTCATCAGAGTGCACGCCATCAGAGCGCACGCCATCAGGGCGCACGCCTCCAGAGTGCACGCCTCCAGAGTGCACGCCATCAGAGTGCACGCCATCAGGGCGCACGCCTCCAGAGTGCACGCCTCCAGAGTGCACGCCTCCAGAGTGCACGCCTCCAGAGTGCACGCCATCAGAGTGCACGCCATCAGAGCGCACGCCTCCAGAGTGCACGCCTCCAGAGTGCACGCCATCAGAGTGCACGCCATCAGGGCGCACGCCACCACAGTGCACGCCTCCAGAGTGCACGCCACCAGAGCGCACGCCACCAGAGCGCACGCCACCAGAACGCACGGAATCAGAGTGCACGCCATCAGAGCGCACGCCACCAGAACGCACGGAATCAGAGTGCACGCCATCAGAGCGCACGCCACCAGAACGCACGGAATCAGAGTGCACGCCATCAGAGCGCACGCCACCAGAACGCACGGAATCAGAGTGCACGCCATCAGAGCGCACGCCATCAGAGCGCACGCCATCAGAGCGCACGCCATCAGAGTGCACGCCATCAGGGCGCACGCCTCCAGAGTGCACGCCTCCAGAGTGCACGCCATCAGAGTGCACGCCATCAGAGCGCACGCCTCCAGAGTGCACGCCTCCAGAGTGCACGCCATCAGAGTGCACGCCATCAGGGCGCACGCCACCACAGTGCACGCCTCCAGAGTGCACGCCACCAGAGCGCACGCCACCAGAGCGCACGCCACCAGAACGCACGGAATCAGAGTGCACGCCACCAGAGCGCACGCCACCAGAACGCACGGAATCAGAGTGCACCCCATCAGAGCGCACGCCACCAGAACGCACGGAATCAGAGTGCACGCCATCAGAGCGCACGCCACCAGAACGCACGGAATCAGAGTGCACGCCATCAGAGCGCACGCCATCAGAGCGCACGCCATCAGAGCGCACGCCATCAGAGCGCACGCCATCAGAGTGCACGCCACCAGAGCGCACGTCATCAGAGCGCACGCCACCAGAGCGCACGCCACCAGAACGCACGGAATCAGAGTGCACGCCATCAGAGCGCACGCCATGCAGAAAGCAAACTTCTGCCATATGCAACCCAGGAAAACAAGGCCACAGAGCGCATCTCTTCTCCTTCCGGCTCAGCTCCTCTTCACCAGGACGGTCCGGTGCAGCTTCTGTTTTACTGCTGCAGCCGCACCGATCCACCTGTCCATCTCCCGCTCCTCCTGACCCTCACTCGGGAACAAGACCCCGAGATACTTGACCTCCTTCTCTTGGGGTAGGCACTCCGTCCCCACCTGGATGGAGCAATCCACCGGTATCCGGCACAGCACCATAGCCTCAGAGGTGGAGGTGCTGACTCTTATCCCCGTCGCTTCCCACTTTGAGGGAGGAGGTAAACAAGTATATTGCTAACTGAATTATTTAAATCAAAATGGAACCAAAAATGTTTAAACTGTGAAGATGTCGATAAAGCAAATGAGTGGTGATGGTGATGGTGAAACTTCTTACTTTAAGATGGAACTCCCACATAGCTGGCTGTTACTTTACTGCTTGAAGAAATGTGACGACTCTTGGACATTCTTGGGGTCTATAGGTGAGCACCTCCAGGAAGTTGTGGAAGTAATGAAATGTAGTTTTACTAATGGTTTTAGTACTACGAGAGGTTGTGGGTGACAAGAGGTTTTAAAATGGTGTTACCAGACAGGCTGGACAGCGTGGAAGAGAGGAGCTTTAGCCGGGATACTATGGACTTAAAAGAGTTTTGTTCAGATGAGGACATTTAATAATTGAATAAAAAGAAGTGTGGATGTGGGGGATTGCGTGGCTTATAGGGAGGGGAGAGAGAGGAAGGAACTGTTTGTTGATATAGTTTATTACTGCAGCAACCCAGTGTTCCCACAGGGATCATTTAAGTTTCCTCTTACAGTAATAGATCAAACTGGGCTACATAAAAAAGCAGAAGATTGATGATCTGAAAACCAGTTTGTGATGTCATCACATCGCTCAATAACTGTTATTGAGCTGTCTTACAGAGTATGTATCTCAGTTGTTGCTCCAATGGAGCTGCTCAACCGCCAACTGTCAGAACTAATAGCAGGTAGAGACCCCAACAGAGAGCTTGTGGCAGCAGTGGTGAAAGGTCATGTGAAACATGGTCCCCAAAGGCCGGTGGAAAGCACACACACATGTTTTCTATTAAACTCTTATAGATGAGGCTGATTTTCCAATGTGCTAAACACAAACATCCTTATTGAGACCGTTCCAACGGTGCATGCCCTCTATTTTAAAATAGGATTCAAGAGGAGAGACAAACCACCGAGGCTGCAATGCCTCTTAGCCCCACTATACCGATCGTTGGAAGAATTAAACATTAACATAATTTGCATTTGTAGGTTGATCATGTTTTGTAGTTGTAAAAACTCCACAAAGTAACTAGTAACTCAAATGAATAGTGGAGTAAAGAGCACAGTGTTTCTGAAAAGTGTAGAATAAAAACATATTCTGTACGTTTGTTGTCACCGTAATGTCTCCCACTGGTTTGAGGACTACAGTTTCAAGCCTCTTGATTTTTGTCTGTCACCATCTTGTTTTTTTACAACCAGAAGTGACACAAAGGGGTGGAGCTAAGTATATCAAACTGAACAATACATTATCCGGCGACCACAATGTGACGATAAACTTTCATGAAGTGAAAACACACTGTGAAAGGATTACAGTGCTAAGACAACTTCCAGACCCAAGCTGTTGTCATGTGTGAACCTCATGGAGAGAGAGAGGCTGAGTCAAGGGAGATGGAGGGAAATGCTTCTTTAAAGAAGGGAGTTGGAATGTCTAGTGCACAAGAGGATGATTTCATTTAGTAATGACATTAGTTTGATGGTTGAAAGTGACTTAAATACCAGCAGGGTGTTGCGTGTATTAAAGCAAAGGTCAGGGAGAGTTTGGAAGGGTGGGATGATATATATGATGCTAACTGTTTTAATTGAGAAAAAGTATAACCTAGAAGGCCTTTACACTAAAGTACAAATATATGCCTTTCAAAACAAAAGGCAGAAGAGAATAAACCAAGATCAGCTGTTATTTCTGGGTTCATTGAGCTGGTGGGGAGCGTTCAACAACAGAAAAGTTGTCGCCATCAGACCGCCAAGATTCTGTTATTAGGAGAAAAGAAAATATTACAAGACATAACAAGATCATTGGATATACAATATTTCTTAGCCAGTGACCTCATATTGAGTTGCTCTGATTGATTGTGACAGTGAACAAGGAGAGGTTGCCCAGGCTGCTGGATGCCAGATACAGGACATGATAAGGAACCGCGTGGGAATAGTCAGCCGGTTGATAGACTACAAAAGTGTGACATACGTCTAGATTTCAGTAAGCCTGAGGTGAAGTTGATCATTGTTTAAGAGAGCTTTCCTTGTCCTAGAAAACACACTGTTTGCCCAGATTTCAATGGTTTCTGCGAGTAGCTCCAAGCTCAGCTGAAGCTTTACGGTTGGGACGGTCTAGGGAGAGACAGCAGCAGCCCAGGAGGGTAACAGAACATACATTATATTGAGCCGGCACTATCGGGGTACACCTGGAAAGATGCCAGGCTCCAATGCAGCCGGTCGAGAGATGAGTTGATTTATCCACTGCAGGAGTTCCTTGATTAGACATTCAACGGCTCTTGGCTCTGATTTTACACATCAGACGTAATCATCCTGACCAGGCGAGTCTAGATTTGATGGCTTGGCAGAAACTGGGAAGATCTATCTCTGGTAGGTTTTTTTGTAGTTTCTCTCACAAGCCAGAACAGGCCGGCTGATGGGTACCTGTAGCGCCGCTAGCCTACATATAGCGGTTAGTTAAACTGCCTCCAAGTCCAAGAAGAAACAAGAGTTTTTAAACCTTTGCATTGCAGATACAAATGGCAGCAAAGCCATGCCAGGACAGGCCCCACCGTCCAAGATGCTGCTGCCTGTTGTTAAGTATTCTTAAATACTGGTGGTCATGGGAAGTGAAGTCCAAAATGCAATGAGTTATAATTCAAATTATTTAATAAAAGGTTGATGATAAAAACAGCTTGTGCATTCTCGATGGAGGCGCTCTTTTTTCCCAGATTCACAGTCTGCCCACAGTTTCCTGCCGAGAAGTCTCTTCCAGTCTCGCGCATGTTAGTTTATATCGGTCATTCACGGAGCTTAAGGCCACCCATTGGTTAATTATTTCCTCTCTTAACACCTTTGTACAGTCTCTGTTTGTCCGTTGGCCCTACAGTTTCAGGGGCGGAGCTATTCTTCTTCTCTTCACAGAAAAGGGTAGATTCTGCCCTCCAAACAATCCGCGCTACTGGAGTCCTTTACTTCCGGTGTTTCAATGTCCAGCTCCGCCGCATGAACCAATAGGGAGCTACTCTTCCTTAAACCAAAAGATCCTCCCGCAGGAAAACCACATTTCTTCTCAAAGAGACAGTCCACTGGCTCCACATGCAGTATGCAAACTTTGTTTTAAAATCCATTCACACATTAATCATTATACAGTAATAAAAACAGTGACCTTCATGAGTTGTTGAGATATGTTGCTCGTGTTTGATGAAAAAAAATGAAGAGAAAATGGAATAATAGAATGCAACAACCTCAGTAGACGCATGAGAGCCTAACCTGATGGACTATAGCTCATTCACTTGTCTCTGGATTAAAGATGTCAAAAGATAAACCCAGTCATGGATGACGGTGGCTGACTGTCAGCTCAGCTTCTGTGTTCTGCAGCAGGTTCCCCTGGATTCCATCACACAGTAATGCTGCTGATGACATGGTGTGTAAAAGAAAACAGACAATGCAACACACCCTCCTCTGCTGGATTCAGTCCTGTGTGAAGGTGAAAGCGAAGACAGACGCAGTGCAGACTGCATGAATTCCTTCTGCACCTGTCCTCCTTTTAAGTTAAATCAGTATGACGTGGTGATAAAAGCATCACAGAGCCCCAGATCCACTGAGAAATGTGAAGAGGACTCCTCACGCATGAGCATTTATTTTAGGCGCTCACCTTTTGAATTATAACCGAGGGCTGGATTCTTGAGGCTGCCCCTTGTTCATGTCCACAGTACAATAGAGTGCACAAGGATCATTGGGTATACAAACTACACTCCCTGTGGAGGCTCTGCAGTTACTTCACACGCCGTCGAACAACAGCTGAATCCAGTTGAAGGCTATCCACTGGATATTTGGCTTTTAAGGACTTAATACTGTAAGTAATCAGACTTTCAAACAGAATGAGTGTCATTATGAACTTGAACTATTATTTTCTTTATTAAAACAAAGTGTCCACTGCACACCAAGAGGCAGTAAGGAGTCATAAAACACTTTTCATTCAAAGCCAAAAACTCACGCAGGGATACAGGCAATCGGCTGAGTGACGCACTCGTGTTATTAGTGAAGAGTCGTGCGTGAGGAGTCAGAAGGCAGTATAAAACAGACAATACAACATGTTTTGAGAAAGTGAGTCACAGCAAACATATGAGAGATGTACTGTGGACAGACAGAGGTGAACACTCACACGAGGACGGAAGCAGGTATCTGACTCTGAGATAGTAATAAGATATTTACTTCAAAAGAGATCATTTTAAAACTAAGTTATGCTACAGACAAAATACGTCACGGCATATATTAATGAATGTCTGGAATTAATACAAACAACCTTCAAAATATTTTTTTTTACGAATTTACACATTAATATTTTGACTTGTATATATTTTTAAAACCAAAGCAAAATGGGATCAAAGGTGAATTTCAGCTTGCAAGCAATTGTAAGAATAGACAATTCTTACAACCTTTAATCATGGCATTCACTCAAAAATGACAATGTATAAAACTAAAACAGCACCTGTATTAGAAATAAAAGCTTTACATACATGTTACACTTTTTGAATATATGTAATCTCCATGTGTTCCAGTTACAGAAATATCTCAGGGATATACCAGAATATCTTTCTATAATATGCACAAATGAATGCACGTTCTTTTCTTTGTACCATTACTTTCTATGTAACTTTACTTTTCACAACAATGTCTAGGAGTTTGTGAAGTACCTGAGCAGTTTTCAGCAGCCTAACGCAAGTTCAGAATGCTAAAACAAGTGATGTCAGCTAACACTGCTGAGCTAACGTGACTAAGGTTAGCGGGCTAAAGCCGTGGTCTTGTGGTGGTCGCGCAGAATGAAATACATATGTGGTGTTACTGTGATGTGTAAAAGGAGTTGCACTAGCTGGAGCTAATGACCATGAACATTATCCGGTCGGCCATCACAGACAGAATGTGTGCTAACACGACTAGCATGTAGTGGCTGTGCCGCTAGATAGCAGAACACACGCTGGATTCATCTATATCTTATCTTCTCTCTTGTAAAATACAACAGTATGATCATATTTGTGATGCCTCATAACAATTATAAAAATGCCGTACGATATTATGAAACTATAACTCGTAAATTCTACAATTATAAAGTCACCTCAGTTAAAGCGACACCGCTAACCAGTCTGAAAAGAAAGTTTGAAAAGGTTTGGAGCGAAATGAACGGTCTAATTAGGAGATGTTGTGGAATTGCATGATGGGAATTGTGGGATCCAGTACTTGAAGCTTCACCCACACTAAGGAACAGAAGTCAGCATATATTGGTCTCTGCTGCACAAAAGTTTAAATTAAGTAAAGGTCATCTTTGTTGCATATTTGGATTCGGTAGCAAATCAAAACTAAAACAAGTTTCTGTAACCTGCAGACATTTTAATCTCAACAAATCTCTAGCCTCTTCTTCCTTGGCGTGTGTCAGATATGAACACATGAATACAGACATAATTTTGCAACGCCTTGCTTGTTTGAGTTACTGCGTCCATCTCCAAATTACCCGCAAGTCCTTGCATTTGAGGGTAGTTTACTGCCGTCGGTTGGATTCCATTCCCACTCTTAACAACCTGTACCACAGCTCTCTGGCAGAGGACTGACTGCTTTCAGAGTGTTTATTCAGCACTGTTCCCACCAAATGACCCAAGGAAAGGGAGGCGCCACACCAGAGGTCAGATAAACCACCAACTCCATCAGCTGTTTTTTAACTGTTGAGCT
Organism: Taurulus bubalis; assembly: GCF_910589615.1. Taxonomy (NCBI): domain Eukaryota; kingdom Metazoa; phylum Chordata; class Actinopteri; order Perciformes; family Cottidae; genus Taurulus; species Taurulus bubalis. Next base: position 28,968,188 of record NC_136596.1, read on the forward strand.
GGTCCTGTGGCTCTTCAACACAGTAAACAGGGAGGGGTTAAAATCCCTAAAAGCCTTGTTAAAATATCGAGTCACACAACCCCCGGCTGGTATCTAATGCCTTTCTGGTATCTAATGCCTTTCTGGTATCTAATACTTTCTGGTATCTAATGCCTTTCTGGTATCTAATACTTTCTGGTATCTAATACTTTCTGGTATCTAATACTTTCTGGTATCTAATGCCTTTCTGGTATCTAATACTTTCTGGTATCTAATATTTTTCTGGTATCTAATACTTTTCTGGTATCTAATACTTTCTGGTATCTAATACATTTCTGGTATCTAATACTTTCTGGTATCTAATACTTTCTGGTATCTAATGCCTTTCTGGTATCTAATACTTTCTGGTATCTAATGCCTTTCTGGTATCTAAATACCTTTCTGGTATCTAATACTTTCTGGTATCTAATACTTTCCTGGTATCTAATACTTTTCTGGTATCTAATACATTTCTGGTATCTAATACTTTCTGGTATCTAATACTTTCTGGTATCTAATGCCTTTCTGGTATCTAAATACCTTTCTGGTATCTAATACTTTCTGGTATCTAATGCCTTTCTGGTATCTAAATACCTTTCTGGTATCTAATACTTTCTGGTATCTAATACTTTCCTGGTATCTAATACTTTTCTGGTATCTAATACATTTCTGGTATCTAATACATTTCTGGTATCTAATACTTTCTGGTATCTAATACTTTCTGGTATCTAATGCCTTTCTGGTATCTAATACTTTCTGGTATCTAATGCCTTTCTGGTATCTAAATACCTTTCTGGTATCTAATACTTTCTGGTATCTAATACTTTCCTGGTATCTAATACTTTTCTGGTATCTAATACATTTCTGGTATCTAATACTTTCTGGTATCTAATGCCTTTCTGGTATCTAATACTTTCTGGTATCTAATGCCTTTCTGGTATCTAAATACCTTTCTGGTATCTAATACTTTCTGGTATCTAATACTTTCCTGGTATCTAATACTTTTCTGGTATCTAGTACATTTCTGGTATCTAATACCTTTCTGGTATCTAATGCCTTTCTTGTACATTATACCACCTTTTGTACATATACCACCGTATGCATAGTGTTTTCATATTTTATATTTGTTCTCTTTCTTATTATAGTGTGTTTTTATTTCCTAAACTCTTGACTCAGAGCCCTGCACAAAACATTCCCATGTGTCTGGACTGTTGGTCTACGCACAAATGGCAAAATAAAAGCCTTGAGCCTTGAACCTTGGTAACTATGACAGTAGAAAACTATGACTCCAGCCCAACCCCTACCAACCACAAACAAACCCAGAGAGGGAGCTCACAGTGCCTTAGCAACAGCTGAGTGGATCTACAGGAAAAAGGAACACTACAAAGTGGGATTTCATTCCAGATCTGCATGTATGATTCCTCAGGGAGCCTTGCTGAAGGACATGGGTGTCTGGGTGAGAGCAGGTAGGAGCAGCTCGTATCACTGTGGGAGAGTTGCTGAAAGACAGCGTGACGAACTGCAACCCTAAAGCACATGCTTTCTGTTAAAACGCTGCTGATAACTCTGCTTATCCGAGTCGCTGAAACTAAACGGCTGAATCCGTTCCAGAGGTGGAGGCCTTCTGTTTTCCCTTAAGATGTGCCAGGCCGTTAAATGGGCCTGTAAAAAGTACTCGCTCTGCGAGCAGTTGTGAAGCATTGTCCTCGGAAACCTCACAGAGTTATCAGACCATCGGTGTTGGGATCAGGTCCGTCTCCGGCTCCTCTCACATGGTTTGAATTTGGCGAGATTGTTGAAGGGAGTTGGTGACAGCGTCTGCTGCTGAGCAGGAAACAGTTGCTCAAAAAGAGTTGAACGTGTACAAAACCGAGATAAATATATCAGATAAACTGTATGCAGTACTTGACAACCAGGTGTAAAAGCAGAGAGTATTGTCCAGCGTTGTACAGAAACGGGGCCAACATTACACCTGCTTTTGACCTAAAGACACAACCAGTTCAATGTTACTGCAAAATATTAGACAAACGCACATTTGTGTGTCTTTGAGATTATGATCAAATAAAGATGACAGGAAGAGAGTGACATGCAACAATGTGTCAGGTGAAAAAAATTTAAACATGATCTGAAATGGGTGTAGTTTGAGAGAATGTAAATAATGTAAAACATATTTCTGAAGCATTCACAGCTACCCATCCCAAACAACCCAATATAAACACTTATGAGTGATTGTAGACGGTTCTCTCCACCATCACCATCATGAAAACATCACATTAGGAGGAAGAATGTTCAGCCGCCTTTGCTGTTGACAACAAACAGTGGCCTCTCCGTGTCGCCTCACACCCAGACCCTCGCCCGCCACCTGGTCTGCTCACAGGGCGCCGATCGGTCCGGGGCAACGCATCCCGTCCAAAAGGTTCTGGAGGCTCATGGGACAGCGACACCTTCCCGGGAAACTATGTTGGTTTCTCCTTTCATCCTTTGTCACCCATTAAAGTTTCACAGATTTAGCAAGCTGAGCTTCCTGTATGCAGCCTGAGAAACGCTTGGACCCGACCATGTGGTTGACACATTACTTGAACATATTGAATCCAATGTAAATCCTGCTTTCACTTAGTGGATTCAAACAACAGAGCCAAATAAATTTAGGAATGTTTCAGCTCCATTACAATAAATCCAATGCAGATCCTGAATAGATACTTTGAAGATTTATTTTTCTTTAAGTAAATACATTCATCCCATATTCCCAAATCTAAAAGTGCTGGGAACACCCAATTACATGAAGTCATCATCTGTACCTTTTGAAATTCATACCGAGGTCTGTGCAACAACAAGAACTCCCAATGCAAACATTATTAAATATGCTGTGAGTCACACGGTTTGATCCTCTGCCTTTGCAGTAAAACATGTTGGATGTGTGCTGGATGACAGGAAGCGGCGTCGGGCAGAGAGCAGGTGAAAGCATGCAGAGGAGGAACGGGGCTCAGAGCTCCGGGTTCACGGGGATCCCACCCAGACCTCGGCCCTCCAGAGGCTCGGAGCTCCTGGGCCTGCAAGGTGATGCACGTAGATATAAGTTAGCATCAGTGTGATGAACTGTAATGGTCTGATTACTACTCCCGTCTCAGTGCAGGGCCTCTGCTGTCCCCTCCGGCAGAGGCCCTGCACCGGGAGGGCGACACCACAGGGGAGCCTGGCTCTGCTCGGTCTCCAGGGAAGGCTGGAGAGCACCGGAAGACCAGCGTCCAGATCCAGAACCGGGAGCAGACCTGAGGCGAGCCCAGAAGGTGGAGCGCCTGCTGGGGGCCAGAACAGAGACCCAGTCAGTGGAGCAGCAGGTGAAGGAATCACACGTTAATATATTCATTCTCCTATTCAATCCTCTCTGCTCACTGATGAATCAGTTTCACGACACAGACTATAGTTATATATAAACAGATACATACATATATATATATATATATATATATATATATATATATATATATATATATATATATATATATATATATATATATATATATATATATATATATACCAGAATGTGCTATACATATGTTAACTACTTAAATGAGACCAAATAAAGACATTAAGGCACAGTTAACAGACTGATTCTTTTCATTTCCTCTGAATTTCAAAGTAGACTACAATAATCAGAACAATATGTACGTCCATGCTGTCTCATGGCTCAAAGGTGTACTGCAGATATGAATGTAAAATAAAAGACAATGGAAGAAATTCCGCATATTTATTTAGCCTCCCTAATAAAATCTCTAGCGACTCACCTGTGGGTCCCGACCCAGTCTGGGACTCTTGCGTTCATAATTGGGACTCAAGCGGCTGTTTACTCACACTGCGATTCACTTGAAAGGCCTTTTTGATCAGCACACACACACACACACACACACACACACACACACACACACACACACACACACACACACACACACACACACACACACACACACACACACACATAAACAGCTTCCATCTGACTGCAAAACTCCATAATCACATCCAGACTTCTTCTGGCTTTGGGCAGGAGCAGCTGTGCTTTTTTTCTGGTGACTCCAACAAATAATCCAATCCATTGCCAATTGACATGAAAGTTGCTCTGTTTTGCATGTTAGCTGTATTATTTGTATTGAGGGCAGTGTCTGTTTTTGCTGCAGTTTGGGTAATTGCCCTTTGGAGATCCTCAGATGTAGTTCTGCTCGATCCCAGAGCTGGTTTTGGGATCTTTCTGGACAATGTGACTGAATGCAAAGCTGCGTCTCTGACCGTGACGACTCTTTGAAACTCATTCTCCTCCCAGGAAGCGCAGCCCCCTGTGGCAAGAAGAGGCCGCCTCATCGCGGACATCCCGCAGACGCAGCGGTTTCACAACTCCATCTGTATCTGCCTTCGTCACTCTGCGATGATGAGGAGCAGGAAACCGCCAGTGGAGACGAGCCCCGTGAGGTATGAGTTATCGGGTGGTGTTTGGGCGTGGAGGCCGTGGCGAGTCGGAGCAGCATCACTTTCACCAACTCTTCCTCCGCTACTTCCACGTCACATCTGGTTTTCACCCTCCTTTCTACGATCTGGAGCCCAGCTCCAGCACAGGTCTCAGAAGTGATGTCAGGCGGAGGGTGGGGAGTCAAAACAATATTTTCCCAAGCAATTAGAGCAACTGAGTGCCTGTAAAAGCCTGACCACTGTGAATACACGATAAAGACACAGGAGGAGGGTCCGCCCAAAACAACTCAAGCAGTTTAACACTTTGTTAAAGCTGCACTAATCCAGATGTTTACATGGATCAAAAGACGGCCTGTAATGTGATGAACACGGAGGACGATGCTCCTCAGAATAGTTACCTGGCCTAAAAGTGAGAAAACACTAAACATCAAACGCTAGTACAATTTAATCTATAAGGTAAAATATTGTTAACATTTTTAAGAGCTATTTGAAATCGTTGAATTACATTTTTCAATAACCACATTGTGTTATAAATGTCGCCCGGCTAGAAACACGCTACACTCTTGGTGTGTGGTGTAATATTTGATAAACTGTGGTTTAATAAGTCACGGCTTAGTCTCCACCGTCAGTATCTGAGCATGCAAGTTTATCTCAACGAGCTAGCTGCCGTTAACATGTAGCATCAGATTAGAGCAGCTAAAATAGCAATTATCAATATGTTATCGAAATGTGTACATTAACAGAATAATACAAGTTTAACCACTTAGTAAATGAAAGTAATGAAAACATAAACTTGACATGACTTTTCATAGACTGCTCACCTGTTGTCTCTAAGTGGAGGTGCTGTCTGAAGTTATTAATATGAAGCGGTTCTGAAGCGACGTGTTGTTTTCATGTCAGTATGCTGCTCCAAAACGTACAAATATAAGTCTTTTGGAGGAAAATAAATTGGAAGTCTTCTAATCGGAAGTTTGGCGTTTTGATGCCTGTGTCGCAATGTCGCAAAATCATGATTTTCAAAGATCATGAGAAAACGTGTGTACTATGCGTTATGTTCTGTAATGTAAACTTCTATATCATATCATATCGTATCGTTTCAGTTGCCATCCCCTCCACCGCAGGAACAAGAGGCCACAGTGAGTATTCTAGATGAAGCAGTGGGACATGCTAACTTCTGTTATGACCTGTTGGTCTAAATATGTTTTAATGTCAACATTATCAAATGTTATCAAACAAGGTAATCATACTGTGACACTTCATATGCATATTTAAGTGCATACCTAACATTAAAGGAGCAGTGCAAGATTTTGAGAAGTCCTCTTGTCTTCCAGTCAGTAGACGGGTCCATGAAGCATCTCATTGTGTTTGAGGATCGGATGACCACAGAAGTGCAGATGTGGCAGGACCCACAGAACACGGGCCCCACACTGGTGAAGAACACGGGCCCCACACTGGTGAAGAACACGGGCCCCACACTGGTGAAGAACACGGGCCCCACACTGGTGAAGAACACGGGCCCCACACTGGTGAAGAACACGGGCCCCACACTGGTGAAGAACACGGGCCCCACACTGGTGAAGAACACGGGCCCCACACTGGTGAAGAACACGGGCCCCACACTGGTAAAGAACACGGGCCCCACACTGGTGAAGAACACGGGCCCCACACTGGTAAAGAACACGGGCCCCACACTGGTAAAGAACACGGGCCCCACACTAGTGAAGAACACGGGCCCCACACTGGTGAAGAACACGGGCCCCACACACTAGTGAAGAACACGGGCCCCATACTGGTGAAGAACACGGGCCCCACACACTGGTGAAGAACACGGGCCCCATACTGGTGAAGAACACGGGCCCCACACTGGTGAAGAACACGGGCCCCATACTGGTGAAGAACACGGGCCCCATACTGGTGAAGAACACGGGCCCCACACTGGTGAAGAACACGGGCCCCACACTGGTGAAGAACACGGGCCCCACACTGGTGAAGAACACGGGCCCCACACTGGTGAAGAACACGGGCCCCACACTGGTGAAGAACACGGGCCCCACACTGGTGAAGAACACGGGCCCCACACTGGTGAAGAACACGGGCCCCACACTGGTGAAGAACACGGGCCCCACACTGGTGAAGAACACGGGCCCCACACTGGTAAAGAACACGGGCCCCACACTGGTGAAGAACACGGGCCCCACACTGGTAAAGAACACGGGCCCCACACTGGTAAAGAACACGGGCCCCACACTAGTGAAGAACACGGGCCCCACACTGGTGAAGAACACGGGCCCCACACACTAGTGAAGAACACGGGCCCCATACTGGTGAAGAACACGGGCCCCACACACTGGTGAAGAACACGGGCCCCATACTGGTGAAGAACACGGGCCCCACACTGGTGAAGAACACGGGCCCCATACTGGTGAAGAACACGGGCCCCACACTGGTGAAGAACACGGGCCCCACACTGGTGAAGAACACGGGCCCCACACTGGTGAAGAACACGGGCCCCACACTGGTGAAGAACACGGGCCCCATACTGGTGAAGAACACGGGCCCCACACACTGGTGAAGAACACGGGCCCCATACTGGTGAAGAACACGGGCCCCATACTGGTGAAGAACACGGGCCCCACACTGGTGAAGAACACGGAGCCCATACTGGTGAAGAACACGGGCCCCACACTGGTGAAGAACACGGAGCCCATACTGGTGAAGAACACGGGCCCCACACTGGTGAAGAACACGGGCCCCATACTGGTGAAGAACACGGGCCCCACACTAGTGAAGAACACGGGCCCCACACTGGTGAAGAACACGGGCCCCACACTGGTGAAGAACACGGAGCCCATACTGGTGAAGAACACGGGCCCCACACTAGTGAAGAACACGGGCCCCACACTGGTGAAGAACACGGGCCCCACACTGGTGAAGAACACGGGCCCCATACTGGTGAAGAACACGGGCCCCACACTGGTAAAGAACACGGGCCCCACACTGGTAAAGAACACGGGCCCCATACTGGTGAAGAACACGGGACCCATACTGGTGAAGAACACGGGCCCCACACTGTTGAAGAACACGGGCCCCACACTGGTGAAGAACACGGGCCCCATACTGGTGAAGAACACGGGCCCCATACTGGTGAAGAACACGGGCCCCACACTGGTGAAGAACATGCTGGAGAGTCTGGTGTGGAGGTTCAAACAGTAAAATAAATGTAAACTCTGGTTTCCTGCCCAGTTTGCCTGTGAATGTTTCACAAGGAAGACTTCACTTTGTGGGATTTTCACATTTCAAATGATTCAAAGACCCTTTTTTGCACAATGTCTAGCAAATAGCTTCATTTCTTTAATGTAATAGATATACTGTCACAAACGTGATTCAATGCAAAGCAACCAAACCAAAAGGCATTCATCATTTACTGGTTGAGTGTGGAGGGTTACAGAGCCAGCGGACTCTTGGCCCTTCATTTCCTCCAGGTCGACCCAGGTCAGTGGGTCATGTCTGTACTGCTCAGTGGGTCATGTCTGTACTGCTCAGTGGGTCATGTCTGTACTGCTCAGTGGGTCATGTCTGTACTGCTCAGTGGGTCATGTCTGTACTGCTCAGTGGGTCATGTCTGTACTGCGTCGTCCCGCTGGCTGCTCTCGGTGCAGAAGGAGCAGACCATGCACCACACACTCTGCTCCGGGGAGATCTGGACCCCACTGCTGCTCCGAAAAGGCCTCAGAGCACAGGAGCCTGTCGGGCACAGACAGATAGCCGCTGACTGACACTTTGTGTGTGTGTGTGTGTGTGTGTGTGTGTGTGTGTGTGTGTGTGTGTGTGTGTGTGTGTGTGTGTGTATGAATATTCCGTATGAAAGTCAGTAATTCAATATAGTGTAAAATATTCTGAGATACTATACTTAAACTAAGTCAAAGTTATGAGATACTAAATCAAAATGATGAAATTCTAATAAATACAAATGTGAACTTGATTTTCTACGTCTAAATTAACTTAAAATAATAATAAATAAAACTTTTTGGACAACATTATTAAGTGTTAGTTTGTCCCCATCAGCATAAAATTAAAGGAACATTTTAGAAAAATCTAAATGTAATATAACACAAAGTTACCAAGGATGAAGTATGCAGCCGCACTGAGGCAGAGGATGATGAGGAAGATGGTGCCGAGACCCAGATCTCCCATGGCACAGGCATTCAGACACGCACACGGGGTTTCCACCCACACCTGCAGGGGCTCCTCAGGGACCAGCCTCAGCCGGCTGATGGAGGACGACGACTCATTGGGGTTACAGTGGAAGTGGACCACTGTCAGGGGATGCTCCTCATGATCTGAGGGAGGAGAGGAGGAAGAGAGGGGGAAGGAGAGAGGAAGAGGAGGAGGAGGAGGAAGAGGAGGAGGAGGAGGAGGAGGAGGAGGAAGAGGAAAGGAGAGGAGAGGAGAGGAGAGGGGAGGAGAGGAGGAGATGAGAGGAGAGGGGGAGGAGGAGGCAGGAGAGGAGAAGGGGAGGAGGAGGAAGGAGGAGGAGAGGAGGGAGGAGGTGAGGAGAAGATGAGGAGGAGAGGAGAGAGGAGGACAGAAGGACAGAAGGAGACGAGGGTATAGGAGATGAAGAGAGGAGAGGAGGACAGGAGGACAGAAAGAGGGAGGAGGAGAGGAGGAGGGGAGAAGAGGAGGACAGAAGGAGACGAGCGTATAGGAGAGGAGGAGACGAGGACAGGCTATCAGGTCATCACTGACTGAGGAGACGAGCTGCTCTGTTGGAGCTCACCTTTGTACGAGACAGACAGCGTCTTCACGGTGTCGTTGTAGTGGAACTCATTGTCCTCATGTCTCCCCAAGCTCACATAGAGGCTGCTGAGCCTGTGATACAACACACCACATGTCAACACACCACATGTCAACACATCACATGTCAACACACCACATGTCAACACACCACATGTCAACACACCACATGTCAACACACCACATGTCAACACATCACATGTCAACACACCACATGTCAACACACCACATGTCAACACATCACATGTCAACACATGTCAACACACCACATGTCAACACACCACATGTCAACACACCACATGTCAACACATGTCAACACATCACATGTCAACACATGTCAACACATGTCAACACACCACATGTCAACACACCACATGTCAACACATGTCAACACATCACATGTCAACACATGTCAACACATGTCAACACACCACATGTCAACACATCACATGTCAACACATGTCAACACATGTCAACACACCACATGTCAACACACCACATGTCAACACATGTCAACACACCACATGTCAACACATGTCAACACACCACATGTCAACACATGTCAACACACCACATGTCAACACACCACATGTCAACACATCACATGTCAACACATGTCAACACACCACATGTCAACACACCACATGTCAACACATGTCAACACACCACATGTCAACACACCACATGTCAACACACCACATGTCAACACATGTCAACACACCACATGTCAACACACCACATTTCAACACATGTCAACACACCACATGTCAACACATGTCAACACATCACATGTCAACACATGTCAACACACCACATGTCAACACACCACATGTCAACACATGTCAACACACCACATGTCAACACATGTCAACACATGTCAACACACCACATGTCAACACATGTCAACACACCACATGTCAACACACCACATGTCAACACATGTCAACACACCACATGTCAACACACCACATGTCAACACATCACATGTCAACACATGTCAACACATGTCAACACACCACATGTCAACACACCACATGTCAACACACCACATGTCAACACATGTCAACACATGTCAACACACTACATGTCAACACACCACATGTCAACACATGTCAACACACCACATGTCAACACACCACATGTCAACACATGTCAACACATCACATGTCAACACACCACATGTCAACACATCACATGTCAACACACCACATGTCAACACATGTCAACACATGTCAACACATCACATGTCAACACATGTCAACACATCACATGTCAACACATGTCAACACATCACATGTCAACACACCACATGTCAACACACCACATGTCAACACACCACATGTCAACACACCACATGTCAACACATCACATGTCAACACATCACATGTCAACACACCACATGTCAACACATGTCAACACATCACATGTCAACACACCACATGTCAACACATGTCAACACACCACATGTCAACACATGTCAACACACCACATGTCAACACACCACATGTCAACACATCACATGTCAACACACCACATGTCAACACATGTCAACACATCACATGTCAACACATCACATGTCAACACACCACATGTCAACACATGTCAACACATCACATGTCAACACATCACATGTCAACACACCACATGTCAACACATCACATGTCAACACATCACATGTCAACACATCACATGTCAACACATGTCAACACATCACATGTCAACACATGTCAACACATCAAATGTCAACACATCACATGTCAACACATGTCAACACATCACATGTCAACACATCACATGTCAACACACCACATGTCAACACCTGTCAACACATCACATGTCAACACATGTCAACACATCAAATGTCAACACATCACATGTCAACACACCACATGTCAACACATGTCAACACATCACATGTCAACACATCACATGTCAACACACCACATGTCAACACATGTCAACACATCACATGTCAACACATCACATGTCAACACACCACATGTCAACACATGTCAACACATCAAATGTCAACACATCACATGTCAACACACCACATGTCAACACATCACATGTCAACACATCACATGTCAACACACCACATGTCAACACCTGTCAACACATCACATGTCAACACATGTCAACACATCACATGTCAACACATGTCAACACATCACATGTCAACACACCACATGTCAACACACCACATGTCAACACACCACATGTCAACACATCACATGTCAACACATCACATGTCAACACACCACATGTCAACACATGTCAACACATCACATGTCAACACACCACATGTCAACACATGTCAACACACCACATGTCAACACACCACATGTCAACACATCACATGTCAACACACCACATGTCAACACATGTCAACACATCACATGTCAACACATCACATGTCAACACACCACATGTCAACACATGTCAACACATCACATGTCAACACATCACATGTCAACACACCACATGTCAACACATGTCAACACATCAAATGTCAACACATCACATGTCAACACACCACATGTCAACACATCACATGTCAACACATCACATGTCAACACATGTCAACACATCACATGTCAACACATGTCAACACATCAAATGTCAACACATCACATGTCAACACATGTCAACACATCACATGTCAACACATCACATGTCAACACACCACATGTCAACACCTGTCAACACATCACATGTCAACACATGTCAACACATGTCAACACATCAAATGTCAACACATCACATGTCAACACACCACATGTCAACACATGTCAACACATCACATGTCAACACATCACATGTCAACACACCACATGTCAACACATGTCAACACATCACATGTCAACACATCACATGTCAACACACCACATGTCAACACATGTCAACACATCAAATGTCAACACATCACATGTCAACACACCACATGTCAACACATCACATGTCAACACATCACATGTCAACACACCACATGTCAACACCTGTCAACACATCACATGTCAACACATGTCAACACATCAAATGTCAACACATCACATGTCAACACACCACATGTCAACACATCACATGTCAAAACATCACATGTCAACACATCACATGTCAACACATGTCAACACATCACATGTCAACACACCACATGTCAACACATGTCAACACATCAAATGTCAACACATCACATGTCAACACACCACATGTCAACACATCACATGTCAACACATCACATGTCAACACATCACATGTCAACACACCACATGTCAACACCTGTCAACACATCACATGTCAACACACCGCATGTCAACACATCACATGTCAACACATCACATGTCAACACATCACATGTCAACACATGTCAACACATCACATGTCAACACATGTCAGCACATCACCTGTCAACACACCACATGTCAGCACATCACCTGTCAACACATCACATGTCAACACATCACCTGTCAACACATCACATGTCAACACATCACCTGTCAACACATCACATGTCAACACCTGTCAACACATCACCTGTCAACACATCACCTGTCAACACATCACATGTCAACACATCACATGTTAACACATCACCTGTCAACACATCACATGTTAACACATCACCTGTCAACACATCACATGTTAACACATCACCTGTCAACACATCACATGTTAACACACCACATGTCAACACATCACATGTCAACACACCACATGTCAACACCTGTCAACACATCACATGTCAACACATGTCAACACATCAAATGTCAACACATCACATGTCAACACACCACATGTCAACACATCACATGTCAACACATCACATGTCAACACATGTCAACACATCACATGTCAACACACCACATGTCAACACATGTCAACACATCAAATGTCAACACATCACATGTCAACACACCACATGTCAACACATCACATGTCAACAAATCACATGTCAACACACCACATGTCAACACCTGTCAACACGTCACCTGTCAACACATCACATGTCAACACCTGTCAGCACATCACCTGTCAACACACCACATGTCAGCACATCACCTGTCAACACATCACATGTCAACACGTCATCTGTCAACACATCACATGTCAACACCTGTCAGCACATCACCTGTCAACACACCACATGTCAGCACATCACCTGTCAACACATCACATGTCAACACATCACCTGTCAACACATCACATGTCAACACATCACCTGTCAACACATCACATGTCAACACCTGTCAACACATCACCTGTCAACACATCACATGTCAACACATCACTTGTCAACACATAACCTGTCAACACATCACATGTCAACACATCACATGTTAACACATCACCTGTCAACACATGTTAACACATCACCTGTCAACACATCACATGTTAACACATCACCTGTCAACACATCACATGTTAACAAATCACATGTTAACACATCACCTGTCAACACATCACATGTCAACACATCACATGTTAACACATCACCTGTCAACACATCACATGTCAACACATCACATGTTCACACATCACCTGTCAACACATCACATGTTAACACATCACCTGTCAACACATCACATGTTAACACATCACCTGTCAACACATCACATGTCAACACATCACATGTTAACACATCACCTGTCAACACATCACATGTTAACACATCACCTGTCAACACATCACATGTTAACACATCACCTGTCAACACATCACATGTCGTCAACACAGCAAAATTAACTTAATCAAACTAAATCAAAATTATGAAATTCTATTAAATACAAATGTGAGCTTGATTTCCTACATCTAAATAGTATATAGATATATATCTATATATATGTATATATATATCTATATCTATCTATATATAGATATATATCTATATATAGATAGATATATATCTATATATCTATATATAGATATATATAGATATATATCTATCTATATGTATATAGAGATATATATATATATATATATATATATAAAAGAGTGTCCCATTATTTTCATTAAAGTGAATCAAACTCTTGGGCAACATTATAGGTGCTAGTTTGGCTCCATCAGCATAAATTAAAGGAATGTTCCTGTGCGTCGTCTTTCAGAGAGAAGTGAAATATCTGCTGAATGAAGAGGAGTCAGAGCAGTGAGTCTGTCCATGCCACACGGTGCTGAAGAGAAACAGGATGTCAGTGATCCCTCCTGTTGATCCTCACTGAATGAACGCACAGCGCCTCCTGGTGGCCACAAAGCGGATCACACATCCACCTCACTGACAGCTCATAAGTCTAGTTAGACTTTCTCCTTCCATCGAGAAAGGTGCAGCGTGGTATACTCCACGACAATACTTCACTTTTTACTCCACCGATATCACTACTAGTTCTTCTCAAATCAAGATTTAAAAAACATTCCTATATGATAAACTAAAAACAATACATTGTTAAAGATTAAGCCAGTGATCTTTTTACTTGTTGATAATGACACCGGACTCTTTTAGGACCTAAAAACCTTTTTACCTTGTTAATTCATTGTCAACTCTTTTTTTATTATTATTATGGGTTGCTTTAACTATGTTTTTATTTGTTTTACTATATATTGGCTCTGTAGCACTCTGAGATTCTTTTGAAAGAAAAGTGCATTAAAAATGAAATGCATTATTATTATTATTATTATTATGGCACTTCTGTTCATTACTTAAGTTTTGAACGCAGAACATAAACTTGAAAATGGAGTATTTTACTTGTGGAAGTGGTACAACTGAGTACATGATCAGAATACTTCCACCACTGTCCAGAACCAGAGAAGTGTTTCTCCACTTAGACATGAATCACACTGAGCTTTACTTATGGGTTCAGGACTAGAAACAGACGCCCGCAAGCAACGTGCTGGTTTAAGCTCAACCGGTCTTTGGACTCATGCAGTCAGAATGGAGAGTTTGTGACCCGGCAGAGTTATGAATCAGAATATTCACAAAGACAAAAACATTTCTTTTGATTCAAGTCAACACCAGAAATCTAAATATCTCAAATAAAAGCTCCTATAGATTTATTTAGCAGTAAAAAGACATAAAGCTGGTGATATTCTGTTTTCCTTCCTTTTAAAAAACATCCTATTTTTAGGCCTCTGCTCGAAAATGTCATACCCAAACTAAAAAAAGGTTTATCTCTGCAACCACTAGGGCTATTTGAATAATGCTGTTATAATAAACGAGTATAATGAGAGTTGTGTGTTCAGATGTGTAAATATCAGTCTATATGTGGTTATGAGTAAATGAAGAAGTGATTTATACAGTTTCTATAGCAATATCTGCCATAGAGCCCATATGGACTGCTCGGTTTTTTAATTCAATGAAAACTAAGGCGGCAATGAACTGACGCTAATAACCAGTATTAGGAGTGTGTATCCACAGTGTGTTTCCTCTTTATTTAATGAGAACTGGATGTCCAGACGTAGTTATGATGCAGCAAATGTCCCAATGTGTCCAAAGCATAACTAGTGCCGTGGATGAGGAAGAGGAAAGCCCTTCATCATGTACACGTCTGGCCTCAGGGCGTCTACTCTACCTCACGAGCAGACACGCAGCCACGTCGGTGCAGGCGGCTGCCGGCCGGTCCTCCGGCTGGGAGAAGGGCTGGCAGGGGCTGAGGGACAGCAGGGCCTCTGCACCCGGTCCGCCCACCGGCCTCAAGTGGCCCAGGAAGCCCTGGGCGTCGCCCACGGCCTTCAGGTTTATCACCCCGCTGCCGTCCTTCATGATGCATTTGCAGTTGTTGACTTTGAAGCAGCCCGACTTCTTGGCGGAGCTCGTCTGAGGGCCGAGACACGAGGAGGCGTGGACCCAGACCGAGAGCAAGATGAGGGCAGTGCGAAGGCTCATGGCGTCTGGGACCGGGACCACCGGGGCTCCTCGCTCACCAAAGAGCTTCTGACAGCTGGGTGACGGGAGGAAAGCAATTAGAATCAAGATGATCCATTCCGAGCATTCCTCAGATCAGTGTCTCTCCAATCGCAGCAGAACACAAGCAACGGGTCACCAGAGAGACGAGAGAAAACAGAGAAACATTCACTCCACTCAGACATCTTCAAACCTAGACAAATAAAACACAACTATCTCTGGCTGAACGGACACGTCAAATTATTATGAGAATGACCTCAAATGCAAATCATCCGGTCTTCATATGGTGTTGTACCCACAAACAAACAGGAAGCGATCCAGAGACAAGTCACTTTTTACAAGTCAAGTCCCTGAGCTCGAGTCTAAATCAAGTCCCTGAGCTAGAGTCTAAATCAAGTCCCTGAGCTCGAGTCTAAATCAAGTCCCTGAGCTCGAGTCTAAATCAAGTCCCTGAGCTCGAGTCTAAATCAAGTCCCTGAGCTCGAGTCTAAATCAAGTCCCTGAGCTAGAGTCTAAATCAAGTCCCTGAGCTAGAGTCTAAATCAAGTCCCTGAGCTAGAGTCTAAATCAAGTCCCTGAGCTAGAGTCTAAATCAAGTCCCTGAGCTAGAGTCTAAGTCAGTCCCTGAGCTAGAGTCTAAATCAAGTCCCTGAGCTAGAGTCTAAGTCAGTCCCTGAGCTAGAGTCTAAATCAAGTCCCTGAGCCAGAGTCTAAGTCAGTCCCTGAGCTAGAGTCTAAGTCAGTCCCTGAGCTAGAGTCTAAATCAAGTCCCTGAGCTAGAGTCCCTTGCAGATGCCTGCATGTGTCATATGAATGACTGAATAATATGGAAGTGTAGGTCACGCAGACTCCATTAGTTAATGTAGTGACAGCCACAGACTCATTAGAGCTGCTTGGTACATGAAGCGTTAGCATTGATTATGAAGGTTGATTTAAATATATAGTTTCACTCCTGAAGTCAGCTTCAAAACACGAGGCGTAGACACTGGGCGTCACAACAATAAGGAACATTAGGTTGTCAGCGTGAGTATTTTCTGTTGTGTATTCATTGTTGCAACATCTAATGCAGCACTTCTGACTAACAGTATTTTAATGATTTTTCTTAAGGCTTGTTTTCTTAATTTTAATGACTTACGGCAAACTGGCTGATCTGAAGAAACAGTCATGCATTATAGAAAACTAGAACACATTGTTCTGTATTTGACCCGTAATCCTTAATTAAGGATCCGTTTGCTGCCCTGTGAGGTGTTCAAGTGGACCAAAGTACACACGATTACATTTGAGGAAAAAACAACGACCCACACCATTTGTCTTTCACAGATTTTATTTATCAATAGAAAAAGCCTCTAAGCTTTGACTGCAAATTTGCGGATCGAGTAGAGGAGGTCTTTCCTCTGCTGTTTCTTGGTCCGCAGACTCTCCTCATGTTTGTTGAGCCGGCGACGCAGAGCTCTGGTCTTCTTGGGTCTCAGATCCAGGGGCTTGTACTTCTTACCCTGAAACAGAAGAAATTACTTTCAGTTAAGCTGGGGAAAATAAATATAGAATATACAGTGCTCATCCGTTATGTCATTTAGCAAATAAACAGACAATCTGCATGACAGAACAGACCTTTAGAGACTGCACTACCATCCAGCTTTTACATTGTTATCCATCATCTTGATCTACTCGTGCATCAAGGGGATAGTTTCAAACTGTTTTGAAGAGAATGAGAACACAAGGACTCCAAGCATCCCTGTAAACTAGTCCCATCAGGACAGTCAGGTCCTCAGACATCGATAGTGAGGAACACTCAGGTCGTCTCTAGTCTCAGTCTTTTGGTAAGCAGTTGAGAATGCATCAGCAAATCATCAGCTCAACAGGAATCATCTTCGACTAGAGAACCAGACAGTTCATGAGCTCACTGAGGGTTTTACTACGAGCCACGCAGCAGGTTGCTCTCACCTTGTAGAACTTCCTCAGGTTCTCCTTCTGGGTCTGGTTGATTACAGTCAGGACTCTGGCGATGGATTTGCGGACAACTCGGCTGCAATGAACAAGACACCAAAGTAAGACCCTGTTTATGCAGTTACTCATACAGCTACACAGTAATCACACGTTAACCCAGAATAAAGGAGGTTTAGTCCGCGAACATGCAACTCCCTCACAGGACTGCTTCATTCTGGGGTGGCTATGTGGTCTACAATGCTTTACTGAACCGGTTGTGTGACAGTAGTAACCTTTTACAGTTCAGAATACATTAACATGTCTTTCTATTTGTTGTTTGTCTCCGTCCTATGTAAAGCGCTATATAAAATTAAAGTATTGATATTATGTCGCAAGTCGTACTTTAACCTTTTAGCACCTGTTTTGTTCACACATGCAACACATACTTGTACTTTGTGTATGCATCTATGGATGCATTCTTTTTTTGTAAATCACATTATACATAAAAAGTAGCCTCCTGTATAGCATTGTGTTAAGTGTATATAGCGAAACTAGCATTTCGCTATATACACTTAACAGTGAATCTAATGTCAGTGATGTTCACGTCACATACATAAAGTCACGTTTGTGTTCATGAACACAGCTAATCAATGATGCTGCTAGCATCCTGACTCTAGCACGACCACACAGCCACGGACCGGCATGTAACCCGGGCCGACCCGGTCCACCAGCATTCGAGCATTTCCTTACATTTTGGAGAGCTTGGACGCGGCTCCGCCGGTCACCTTGGCCACCCGGAGCTGGGACAGCTCGTTTTTCAGGTCGTCCAGCTGCTTGAGCAGCTCCTCCTTCTTCTTGCCTCGCAGATCTCGAGCCTTGATCTTGGCCTGGACACGAGAAAAGGGAATAAAGTATGAGTGACAACAGCAACACGCTCTCACCACGTCCCGACACGAGTCCGCCAGGCTAGCACAGCTAGCTGCGGTTAGCCAACACAAACATCCATTTACGGCATTATTCGTATCGTTTGCCCCAACATCCTGGTACTAATTAATGTTGTATTCACATTATACACCAGTACCAGTTTGTGTAAAGGCACATTGGCTTTACGTTATCCGTAAATATTGTACATACATCCCATCTAGCAGGCCATCAATAACCCAACGCGTTAGCGTTAGCTTACGGCTAGCATCTCAGCTTAGCCCCGTAGAGATGAACCAGCGCTCCGTAATATAACATTTAATTACCTTCCGGCAGCAGTCTACTCAACAACACATGCACCCACAGATACCCGAGACGCTTATGTCAACGTATCACCAACATTAAACGGGCTTTAGTTCCGCTAAACGGAATAAAATCAGAGATATCGGACGAGTCTCGAGCTCCTCACCATGTTCCCTCTCGCTGCCCTGTTGGAAAGGCCGGACGCACCGCGTGCTCACAAAATGTAGCTTCCGGAAGACTTTCTTCTTCGTTGCTTTGTGGTTCACTTTGACGTAACGCAAACAGCGCCGCTCGTGGTGGAGTGTGGAAAGGCAGAAAACACGGTGTGTCAATTGACAGCAGCAATATTAAAAGTCAAGAATTATAAAGATTCACACATTGGAAAAGTAATCAGTTTATGCAATATATCAGAATGATGTAATCAAAGGGTTTGGAATCAAGAAAAGGGAATAATAATTTAAATATAGGGTCAAAATATAAAAAATAGGGAGGAACATTTTGAAAGACTTCTTCATCATCCTCAGAAAACAAAAGGGGGTGTTAGATGTCACAGAAAACTATTACACAACCACAGGAAATACCCCAAAAACATAATATAACATTAACAATGTGTATTAAAATCAATGATGTAATCCACTGTGACACATGAAACACTCTTTAACATACACTTTACATTAATGTTATCTGTTTGTCTGAGCACTTTATCTTATACTTTAATATCTATTGCACTGTTGTTGTTGTTGTTGTTGTTGTTGTTGTTGTTGATTGTTGATTGTTGATTGTCTCGTCTAATGTCTAATGTCATGCACCTTCCAGCAAGAAAAAATCCTTGTTTGTGTAAACATTCCTGGTAAATAAACGGTTTCTGATTCTGATTCTGATGAAACAAACATACTATAGAAGGGGACTCCTGTTTCTGCCAGCCGTCCCACGGCAGTCGGGAGGCAGGGTGACTGTCCGGAGGAAGCAGAAGCCTGAGCAGCCCACGGTGCACCACATACCTCTTCACGGTTATAACCGGTTCTCCCCACTCAGCAACACACCCGCTTCACCCGAAACGTGAAGATAGCGAAGCCAGGGGCCACAGTCACATGCATTCCAGGGCCCAGAGCGGGCGACGTTTAATCCTAACGTAAATACAGTAAGATTGTAATACACGTCGGCGGTAAAGACTCCCAAATTCTATTTTTTCGCCGTGAAAGATTTTTCTTTCTGTTTTTTGGGGAATATTTCCTGATCCGATGTGAGGTCCTGGGACAGGGATGTCGTGTGTGTACAGATTGTAAAGCCTTCCGAGGATATTTTGTAATTTGTGATTCTGGGCTAAAATAATGAAAATAAATCATCCTTTTTAATATAATTAAAGAGGTCAGACTATTCCACTAGTCAGAGATGTGCCACGACTAGTCAGAGAGGTGCCACCAGTCATCAGAGACTTGCCACCACTAGGGGGCAGTAGTCAGAGAAGTGCCACCACTAGGGGGCCAGTAGTCAAAGCAGTAGTCAGAGAGGTGCCACCACTAGGGGGCAGTAGTCAGAGAAGTGCCACCACTAGGGGGCCAATATTCAGAGAGGTGCCACCACTAGGGGGCCAGTAGTCAGAGCAGTAGTCAGAGAGGTGCCACCACTAGGGGGCCAATATTCAGAGAGGTGCCACCACTAGGGGGCCAGTAGTCAGAGAGGTGCCACCACTAGGGGGCCAGTAGTCAGAGAGGTGCCACCACTAGGGGGCAGTAGTCAGAGAAGTGCCACCACTAGGGGGCCAGTAGTCAGAGCAGTAGTCAGAGAAGTGCCACCACTAGGGGGCCAGTAGTCAGAGCAGTAGTCAGAGAGGTGCCACCACTAGGGGGCCAGTAGTCAGAGCAGTAGTCAGAGAGGTGCCACCACTAGGGGGGCAATATTCAGAGAGGTGCCACCACTAGGGGGCCAGTAGTCAGAGAGGTGCCACCACTAGGGGGCCAGTAGTCAGAGAGGTGCCACCACTAGGGGGCAGTAGTCAGAGAGGTGCCACCACTAGGGGGCAGTAGTCAGAGAGGTGCCACCACTAGGGGGCCAGTAGTCAGAGAGGTGCCACCACTAGGGGGCAGTAGTCAGAGAGGTGCCACCACTAGGGGGGCAATATTCAGAGAGGTGCCACCACTAGGGGGCCAGTAGTCAGAGAGGTGCCACCACTAGGGGGCCAGTAGTCAGAGAGGTGCCACCACTAGGGGGCAGTAGTCAGAGAAGTGCCACCACTAGGGGGCAGTAGTCAGAGAGGTGCCACCACTAGGGGGCCAGTAGTCAGAGAGGTGCCACCACTAGGGGGCCAGTAGTCAGAGAGGAGCCACCACTAGAGGTCCAGTAGTCAGAGAGGTGCCACCACTAGGGGGCCAGTAGTCAGAGAGGTGCCACCACTAGGGGGCCAGTAGTCAGAGAGGTGCCACCACTAGGGGGCCAGTAGTCAGAGAGGTGCCACCACTAGGGGGCAGTAGTCAGAGAAGTGCCACCACTAGGGGGCAGTAGTCAGAGAGGTGCCACCACTAGGGGGCCAGTAGTCAGAGAGGTGCCACCACTAGGGGGCCAGTAGTCAGAGAGGAGCCACCACTAGAGGTCCAGTAGTCAGAGAGGTGCCACCACTAGGGGGCCAGTAGTCAGAGAGGTGCCACCACTAGGGGGCCAGTAGTCAGAGAGGTGCCACCACTAGGGGGCCAATATTCAGAGAGGTGCCACCACTAGGGGGCAGTAGTCAGAGAGGTGCCACCACTAGGGGGCCAGTAATCAGAGAGGAGCCACCACTAGGGGGCCAGTAGTCAGAGAGGAGCCACCACTAGAGGTCCAGTAGTCAGAGAGGTGCCACCACTAGGGGGGCAGTAGTCAGAGAGGTGCCACCACTAGGGGGCAGTAGTCAGAGAGGTGCCACCACTAGGGGGCCAGTAGTCAGAGAGGAGCCACCACTAGAGGTCCAGTAGTCAGAGAGGTGCCACCACTAGGGGGCCAGTAGTCAGAGAGGAGCCACCACAAGAGGTCCAGTAGTCAGAGAGGTGCCACCACTAGGGGGCCAGTAGTCAGAGAGGTGCCACCACTAGGGGGCAGTAGTCAGAGAGGTGCCACCACTAGCGGGCCAATATTCAGAGAGGTGCCACCACTAGGGAGCAGTAGTCAGAGAGGTGCCACCACTAGGGGGCCAGTAGTCAGAGAGGAGCCACCACTAGAGGTCCAGTAGTCAGAGAGGTGCCACCACTAGGGGGCCAGTAGTCAGAGAGGAGCCACCACTAGAGGTCCAGTAGTCAGAGAGGTGCCACCACTAGGGGGCCAGTAGTCAGAGAGGAGCCACCACTAGAGGTCCAGTAGTCAGAGAGGTGCCACCACTAGGGGGCCAGTAGTCAGAGAGGTGCCACCACTAGGGGGCCAGTAGTCAGAGAGGTGCCACCACTAGGGGGCCAGTAGTCAGAGAGGTGCCACCACTAGGGGGCCAATATTCAGAGAGGTGCCACCACTAGGGGGCCAGTAGTCAGAGAGGTGCCACCACTAGGGGGCCAGTAATCAGAGAGGAGCCACCACTAGGGGGGCAGTAGTCAGAGAGGAGCCACCACTAGAGGTCCAGTAGTCAGAGAGGTGCCACCACTAGGGGGGCAGTAGTCAGAGAGGTGCCACCACTAGGGGGCAGTAGTCAGAGAGGTGCCACCACTAGGGGGCCAGTAGTCAGAGAGGAGCCACCACTAGAGGTCCAGTAGTCAGAGAGGTGCCACCACTAGGGGGCCAGTAGTCAGAGAGGAGCCACCACTAGAGGTCCAGTAGTCAGAGAGGTGCCACCACTAGGGGGCCAGTAGTCAGAGAGGTGCCACCACTAGGGGGCAGTAGTCAGAGAGGTGCCACCACTAGGGGGCCAATATTCAGAGGTGCCACCACTAGGGAGCAGTAGTCAGAGAGGTGCCACCACTAGGGGGCCAGTAGTCAGAGAGGAGCCACCACTAGAGGTCCAGTAGTCAGAGAGGTGCCACCACTAGGGGGCCAGTAGTCAGAGAGGAGCCACCACTAGAGGTCCAGTAGTCAGAGAGGTGCCACCACTAGGGGGCCAGTAGTCAGAGAGGTGCCACCACTAGGGGGCCAGTAGTCAGAGAGGAGCCACCACTAGAGGTCCAGTAGTCAGAGAGGTGCCACCACTAGGGGGCCAGTAGTCAGAGAGGTGCCACCACTAGGGGGCCAGTAGTCAGAGAGGTGCCACCACTAGGGGGCCAATATTCAGAGAGGTGCCAACACTAGGGGGCAGTAGTCAGAGAGGTGCCACCACTAGGGGGCAGTAGTCAGAGAAGTGCCACCACTAGGGGGCCAGTAGTCAGAGCAGTAGTCAGAGAAGTGCCACCACTAGGGGGCCAGTAGTCAGAGCAGTAGTCAGAGAGGTGCCACCACTAGGGGGCCAGTAGTCAGAGCAGTAGTCAGAGAGGTGCCACCACTAGGGGGCCAGTAATCAGAGAGGAGCCACCACTAGGGGGCCAGTAGTCAGAGAGGAGCCACCACTAGAGGTCCAGTAGTCAGAGAGGTGCCACCACTAGGGGGCCAGTAGTCAGAGAGGTGCCACCACTAGGGGGCCAGTAGTCAGAGAGGAGCCACCACTAGGGGGCCAGTAGTCAGAGAGGTGCCACCACTAGAGGGCCAGTAGTCAGAGAGGTGCCACCACTAGGGGGCCAGTAGTCAGAGAGGTGCCACCACTAGAGGGGCAGTAGTCAGAGAGGAGCCACCACTAGAGGGCCAGTAGTCAGAGAGGTGCCACCACTAGGGGGCCAGTAGTCAGAGAGGTGCCACCACTAGAGGGCCAGTAGTCAGAGAGGTGCCACCACTAGGGGGCCAGTAGTCAGAGAGGTGCCACAGTCCTGACACCTGGGTGACACCTGCTACACGCTTGCCACAGACTTGCCAGTACCACAAGCATGAGCTCGGCCTTGCTGCAAATTTGGTCAGTGATGAGATGTATAGCCGCATGTCGTCTTTCCACCGTTGGTTGTCGAGGTGGTGCCCAGCAAACAATGTGGGCTTCGCAGATAATTTGCAGACTTTCTGGGGGAACCCTGGTCTGATCAATTCATCCCACTTTGGATGGAGCGGATCTCCTTTCTGCAAATATGACCAAGTTTATTGGTGGACTACATCCATGGCAGCCCATGGTTCAGACCAGGAAGCAGCAGCAGAGTTGTGGTCTTAAACCCTTTTCTGCACTTCCTTTAGGCCAGTTGCCCACCTTAAACTCTACAGAGACTGTGTCTGTCCCATGGCCACTTCAATTAATTAAAACCAGAAAATAACCTGATAAAAGTTCATGTAAGCCACGTGGGTGTATGATCAGGAATAAATCAGTCCAACATGTTCTGGGTTTTCCTCATAACTTTAGTTCTCTCCTCCTCTCCTTCTCTCCTCACTCTACCCCATCACCTCCGGACGCCAGAACAGTGCCAACTAGTGGGCATAACGTAATTAAGTTTACATCACACAATTCACCACTATTGCAACAGTGCAACACAATAGGATACTTAAGTGTGGACTCCTAAATATTAGATCTTTGTCTTCTAAAGCTGTATTAGTAAATGAATTAATATCAGATTATGATATTGATGTGTTGTGTCTTACTGAACCTGGCTGAGACATGAGGAATATGTCAGCCTAAATGAATCTACTCCTCTAAGTCATGTTAATATGCACATTCCTCGAGGCACCGGCCGAGGAGGTGGAGTAGCTGCCATCTTTGACTCGGGTCTGTTAATGGGTCCTAAACCTGGATTGAACTGCAACTCATTTGAAAGCCTTGTTCTTAGTCTTTCACATCCAACCTGGAAAACAGTACAGCCCATTCTGTTTGTTGTGGTGTACCGGGCACCAGGTACGTCAGGTCAGAATTTATATCTGAATTTTCTGAGTTTCTATCAAGTTTGGTTCTTAAGAGTACAGGAACCGACTGCTTTAACCACACCCTCGACCTTGTTCTTACATATGGCGGAGCACGTTTCCAATAGATATCAGTAGTAGTAGTACTAGTAGTAGTAGTAGTATTAGTATTAGTAGCAGCTCTGTGGAGCCGTGTATTCCTATAGACCTCAGTAGTAGTAGTAGTAGTAGTAGTAGTAGTAGTAGTATTAGTAGCAGCTCTGTGGAGCCGTGTATTCCTATAGACCTCAGTAGTATTAGTATCAGTGACGCCTCTCTCTATTCTGGAGAGGACGTCACAGGCTGTTTAAAAAGCAGAACCCCCGCAAAGCAGCGGCCCGGACTCAGTCTCCCCCTCCATCCTGAAGCACTGTGCTGATCAGCTGTCTCCGGTGTTCACAGACATCTTCAACACCTCCCTGGAGACATGTCACGTTCCAGCCTGCTTCAAGGCCTCCACCATCATCCAGGACATACAGGACTGTAGACGATGCAGTCAACATGGCCCTCCACCACATCCTCCAGCATCTGGATTTCCCAGGAACCTACGCCAGGATCCTGTTTGTGGACTTCAGCTCTGCTTTCAACACCATCATCCGCTCTGCTGAGAGGTGATTGGCTGCAATCTGCCGTCCCTGCAGGACTTGTTTGCTTTCAGGACTCTGAAGGAAGATTGTAGCTGACCCCTCTCACCCTGGACACAACCTGTTTGAGTCCCTTCCCTCTGGCAGGAGGCTGAGGTCCATCAGGACCAAGACCTCACACCACACCAACAGCTTCTTCCCGTCGGCAGTCGGGCTCATCAACAGAGCCCGGGTCCCCCCAACAGAGCCCACATCCCCCTAACAGAGCCCGGGTCCCCCTAACAGAGCCCACATCCCCCTAACAGAGCCCACATCCCCCCAACAGAGCCCACATTCCCCTAACAGAGCCCACATTCCCCTAACAGAGCCCGGGTCCCCCTAACAGAGCCCACATCCCCCTAACAGAGCCCACATCCCCCCAACAGAGCCCACATTCCCCTAACAGAGCCCACATCCCCCTAACAGAGCCCACATTCCCCCAACAGAGCCCACGTCCCCCTAACAGAGCCCACGTCCCCCTAACAGAGCCCACATCCCCCCAACAGAGCCCACGTCCCCCTAACAGAGCCCACGTCCCCCAAACAGAGCCCACATCCCCCTAACAGAGCCCACATTCCCCTAACAGAGCCCGGGTCCCCCTAACAGAGCCCGGACCCCCCTAACAGAGCCCGGGTCCCCCTAACAGAGCCCACATCCCCCCAACAGAGCCCACATTCCCCTAACAGAGCCCACATTCCCCTAACAGAGCCCACGTCCCGCTAACAGAGCCCGGGTCCCCCTAACAGAGCCCACATCCCCCTAACAGAGCCCACGTCCCGCTAACAGAGCCCACATCCCCCTAACAGAGCCCGGGTCCCCCTAACAGAGCCCACATCCCCCTAACAGAGCCCACATCCCCCCAACAGAGCCCACATTCCCCTAACAGAGCCCACATCCCCCTAACAGAGCCCACATTCCCCCAACAGAGCCCACGTCCCCCTAACAGAGCCCACGTCCCCCTAACAGAGCCCACATCCCCCCAACAGAGCCCACGTCCCCCTAACAGAGCCCACGTCCCCCTAACAGAGCCCACATCCCCCTAACAGAGCCCACATTCCCCTAACAGAGCCCGGATCCCCCTAACAGAGCCCGGGTCCCCCTAACAGAGCCCACATCCCCCCAACAGAGCCCACATTCCCCTAACAGAGCCCACATTCCCCTAACAGAGCCCACGTCCCGCTAACAGAGCCCGGGTCCCCCTAACAGAGCCCACATCCCCCTAACAGAGCCCACATCCCCCCAACAGAGCCCACATCCCCCTAACAGAGCCCACATCCCCCTAACAGAGCCCACGTCCCCCTAACAGAGCCCACATTCCCCTAACAGAGCCCGGGTCCCCCTAACAGAGCCCGGACCCCCCTAACAGAACCCGGGTCCCCCTAACAGAGCCCACATCCCCCCAACAGAGCCCACATTCCCCTAACAGAGCCCACGTCCCGCTAACAGAGCCCGGGTCCCCCTAACAGAGCCCACATCCCCCCAACAGAGCCCACATCCCCCTAACAGAGCCCACATCCCCCTAACAGAGCCCACGTCCCCCTAACAGAGCCCACATCCCCCTAACAGAGCCCGGGTCCCCCTAACAGAGCCCGGACCCCCCTAACAGAGCCCGGGTCCCCCTAACAGAGCCCACATCCCCCCAACAGAGCCCACATTCCCCTAACAGAGCCCACATCCCCCTAACAGAGCCCGGGTCCCCCTAACAGAGCCCACGTCCCCCTAACAGAGCCCGGGTCCCCCTAACAGAGCCCACGTCCCCCTAACAGAGCCCGGGTCCCCCTAACAGAGCCCACATCCCCCTAACAGAGCCCACATCCCCCTAACAGAGCCCGGGTCCCCCTAACAGAGCCCACATCCCCCTAACAGAGCCCACATTCCCCTAACAGAGCCCGGGTCCCCCTAACAGAGCCCGGGTCCCCCTAACAGAGCCCGGACCCCCCTAACAGAGCCCACGTCCCCCTAGCAGAGCCCACATCCCCCTAACAGAGCCCACATCCCCCTAACAGAGCCCACATCCCCCTAACAGAGCCCGGGTCCCCCTAACAGAGCCCGGGTCCCCCTAACAGAGCCCGGACCCCCCTAACAGAGCCCACGTCCCCCTAGCAGAGCCCACATCCCCCTAACAGAGCCCACATCCCCCTAACAGAGCCCACATCCCCCTAACAGAGCCCACGTCCCCCTAACAGAGCCCGGGTCCCCCTAACAGAGCCCACATCCCCCTAACAGAGCCCACATTCCCCTAACAGAGCCCGGGTCCCCCTAACAGAGCCCGGGTCCCCCTAACAGAGCCCGGACCCCCCTAACAGAGCCCACGTCCCCCTAACAGAGCCCACATCCCCCTAACAGAGCCCACATCCCCCTAACAGAGCCCACATCCCCCTAACAGAGCCCGGGTCCCCCTAACAGAGCCCGGACCCCCCTAACAGAGCCCACGTCCCCCTAGCAGAGCCCACATCCCCCTAACAGAGCCCACATCCCCCTAACAGAGCCCACATCCCCCTAACAGAGCCCACGTCCCCCTAACAGAGCCCGGGTCCCCCACTGACTGACTGTCACCTCCAGACAATTTCAAACCGGTCACTCCCCTGCACATCCCCTCATACCTCATATTTAAATACACTTTAACACACAACTACAGTACACTTGTTTACAGTAGTTATGTTTGTCTGAGCACTCTATTGTAAATGTAATGTTTCTATTGCACTGTGTTGATTGTTGCTTGTCTAATGCAGGGGTCAGAAACCTTTCCAATCCAAAGAGACATTTTGCCCTTTTCTCCACCCCCAAAAAATGGTCTGGAGCCGCAAAAGCTATTTGATATCACAGTTTATAAAGCTTTATAGATAGTCATATTATATATATACAACAACTATATTTGTTGTATTTATGAAATTATAGAACATGAATAAAGACAATTATTGACATTTGTATTGCTATTTTACCTGTTTATAACTATCAAACTCTTATGAAGTGTAAAAAATAGTCACGTGTCGGCCTACATTGAAGTCAATTAAAACACAACTATGGGGACCCTGATCCTGTCTATATTTGTGGCTCATGTGGCAGAGCGTTCATCCTGTAACAAGGTAGCAGCTTCAAACCCCGTCCACCTCAAGTGAGGTTTACATATAAACACATATCTTTTGCTACGTATACACTGAGCGTCCTCACTACAGGACCTTGAGAGCACCGCAAATGGAGGACGGATCCGTTTTTACTAGTGGACGCCTCAGTGTCTCATGAGCTGACACACAACCAGCAGCAGCAGAGGAGTTTGGAGACGTGATCCACTTCCTGAAAGTAGATCTACTTTGCTCAGTTTGCTGCAGCAGTTGAGGAATCTCTTCTGCAGCTTGACACCTTTCAGATGCTGCGTTTGTCCTGGAAGAGTCTTTCAACACTAAATGTTTAGTTTACTAATTTCTCGCCACATAAAGCAGACAGGTCAGCAGCATCGTTGGCAGTGAAAGCTAATTAATACGTCCACGTAGAATTAAACTCTACCTTTCTCCGTGACTTTTCTTTTTCCATTGACAGTTTAGCGAGGGCGGGGCTCTGCAAATCTCGATTAGAGCAACATAATAGGATGTGATGCATTTTAGCTAAAAAATAAAAATTACATTTTTATTTTCAGTGACTCAACAACACCTCAAACTCCAAGATAAGAGGAATTGCCGTTGAAAGATTTCCAAAAAAAGTCGCAGGGAGCCGCAACAGACTGGCTAAAGAGCCCTGGTCTAATGGATGCGCCACCCGACAAGACAACGTATTTGCATATGTAACAAACCTAGCAAATAAATGGTTCTGATTAGTAGCTCTGTGGAGCTGTGTATTCCTACACATCTCAGTAGTATTTGTTAGCGTCACAGTTTAGCCTCTGGGAGAGGAACATTATAAAATCTTAAACGTGGCTAGATAAAAGTATTACAACACCGTAATGATTTGGACCAAAGAGTCAAATCAGCTGATCTGGAGAAACCTTCAATCATTTGTAAATATAAAAGGACTTGTTCAAGTGGACCAAAGGATACACAATTACTTTTGAGGGAAAAACAACTACCCAGACATATCTTTCACAGATTTTATTTCGTCAATAGAAAAAGCTGACACAGAATCTCCTCATGCTTGACGCAGGTCTTCTTGGGTCTCAGATACAGCGGCTTGTAGTACTTACCCTGAAACAAAAGAAATTACTTTCAGTTCAGCTGGGAAAAATAAATATACATTTATACAACCTTGAGGATGATGAGCTTTCCCAAGCAGAGAGCAGGGCTTTATAAGTCACATTTTAATAACCTGCATGGTCAATATATTTACAGTGAGACCTTCCTTTGGACAGACTCACAGCCGGCATCAGTGAAGGCTTTAGCCATGTGCTCATTCGTTATGTCATTTAGCAAATAAACAATCTGCATGACAGAACAGACCTTTAGAGACTGCACTACCATCCAGCTTTTACATTGTTATCCATCATCTTGATCTACTCGTGCATCAAGGGGATAGTTTCAAACTGTTTTGAAGAGAATGAGAACACAAGGACTCCAAGCATCCCTGTAAACTAGTCCCATCAGGACAGTCAGGTCCTCAGACATCGATAGTGAGGAACACTCAGGTCGTCTCTAGTCTCAGTCTTTTGGTAAGCAGTTGAGAATGCATCAGCAAATCATCAGCTCAACAGGAATCATCTTCGACTGGAGAACCAGACAGTTCATGAGCTCACTGAGGGTTTTACTACGAGCCACGCAGCAGGTTGCTCTCACCTTGTAGAACTTCCTCAGGTTCTCCTTCTGGGTCTGGTTGATTACAGTCAGGACTCTGGCGATGGATTTGCGGACAACTCGGCTGCAATGAACAAGACACCAAAGTAAGACCCTGTTTATGCAGTTACTCATACAGCTACACAGTAATCACACGTTAACCCAGAATAAAGGAGGTTTAGTCCGCGAACATGCAACTCCCTCACAGGACTGCTTCATTCTGGGGTGGCTAAGTACCATCTCCAGACATCGATAGTGAGGAACACTCAGGTCGTCTCTAGTCTCAGTCTTTTGGTAAGCAGTTGAGAATGCATCAGCAAATCATCAGCTCAACAGGAATCATCTTCGACTAGAGAACCAGACAGTTCATGAGCTCACTGAGGTGTTGCTACGAGCCAGCAGGTGGCTTCAGTTCCGCTAAAAGTAGCTTATGCTAACGTAACAAACATTTAACCGGCTTTAGTTTTTGCTAAAAGTAGCTTATGCTAACGTAACAAACATTTAACCGGCTTTAGTTTTTGCTAAAAGTAGCTTATGCTAACGTAACAAACATTTAACCGGCTTCAGTTTTTGCTAAAAGTAGCTTATGCTAACGTAACACATTTAACTGGCTTTAGTTTTGCTAAAAGTAGCTTATGCTAACGTAACACATTTAACTGGCTTTAGTTTTGCTAAAAGTAGCTTATGCTAACGAAACACATTTAACTGGCTTTAGTTTTGCTAAAAGTAGCTTATGCTAACGAAACACATTTAACTGGCTGTAGCTCCACTAAACGGAATAAAATCAGTAACGGACGAGTCTCGCGCTGCTTACTGTTTTTCCTCGCGCTGCCTCGTTGGAAAGACTGAAGCTCCGCGTGCTCACCATATAAAGCTTCCGTAGACTTTCTTCTTCGTTGCTTTGTGTTTCACTGTGACGTAACGCAAACAGCGCCGCTCATTGGTGGAGCGTGGAAAAGCAGACGGAAACCACCAAAAAAGATGAAAACGAGCAAGCTTTGATGATTGCTGTGGATTTGTGGTTCTTCTTCATGGTGAAACGAGATATCCGATGTATTCAGAAAACATTCACACTCTCTTCACACGTTTAAGTTATGGCACAGCTTGATGCTAACATTGTAAAATGAACTGTTCCCTATTCAATTTGCACAATATCTACACTCAATAGCCTCAATAACAGTGAAGCAAAACACTCCGACCCTTTTTTTATTTTGACCTTATATTTAGACTAAAATGTCCCTTTCTTAGTTGTGTCCTTTGATTCTAGCATTCTGATATATTTCAAAATTGTATTACTTTGATTTTGTGCAAATCTTCATAACTTTTAATATCGCTTGTGTGAATTGATCCAGGCGGTTGGTACTGTATGTGCTGTGTGGGTCTTCATGCAGTCCTTCTGTGGCTGTAGTCCCTCAGGAGGATCTGTTCTCGATGCCTCAGTACCTGAAGAGGACAACATGTTGTTCATGCTACATGAACTCAAGAAAGGCAACAGTCTAGTGTTGCACATCTTTGTGAAACGGATACTATCTACTATGGAAGATATGCACATGTTTACAAACTGTTGGCAATCAAATGCATTTACCACAATGGACTCCAATCAAGAGAAAGATGATTGAGACAAATAGGAAGCACCTTTGCTTAAGTCCAAGCGTCATAGCAAAGTAAAAGGTCAATATTTTGTATACATTTGCAAAGAAAAATCTAAAATACTGCTTTTGCATTATCATTATATGGTGATACAAGTTTAAAAAATATTTTAGCATTAGGCTGCAGGATAACAGAATGTGAAAAAAGGTGAAGGAGTCATCCCAATATAGGAAAATGTACGTTGTATATTCTCTATATTTGGCAATCAAATGTTTTCACACAAACTAAATAGAAGCTCCTCCCATCAGTGTGAATGTTAGTCCTGATGGACAGGTGGTACCTTCATGGTAGCTCCTCCCATCAGTGTGAATGTTAGTCCTGATGGACAGGTGGTTCCATCATGGTAGCTCCTCCCATCAGTGTGAATGTTAGTTAGTCCTGATGGACAGGTGGTACCTTCATGGTAGCTCCTCCCATCAGTGTGAATGTTAGTCCTGATGGACAGGTGGTACCTTCATGGTAGCTCCTCCCATCAGTGTGAATGTTAGTCCTGATGGACAGGTGGTACCTTCATGGTAGCTCCTCCCATCAGTGTGAATGTTAGTTAGTCCTGATGGACAGGTGGTTCCTTCATGGTAGCTCCTCCCACCAGTGTGAATGTTAGTTAGTCCTGATGGACAGGTGGTTCCTTCATGGTAGCTCCTCCCACCAGTGTGAATGTTAGTTAGTCCTGATGGACAGGTGGTACCTTCATGGTAGCTCCTCCCATCAGTGTGAATGTTAGTTAGTCCTGATGGACAGGTGGTACCTTCATGGTAGCTCCTCCCATCAGTATGAATGTTAGTTAGTCCTGATGGACAGGTGGTACCTTCATGGTAGCTCCTCCCATCAGTGTGAATGTTAGTTAGTCCTGATGGACAGGTGGTACCTTCATGGTAGCTCCTCCCATCAGTGTGAATGTTAGTCCTGATGGACAGGTGGTACCTTCATGGTAGCTCCTCCCATCAGTGTGAATGTTAGTTAGTCCTGATGGACAGGTGGTACCTTCATGGTAGCTCCTCCCATCAGTGTGAATGTTAGTCCTGATGGACAGGTGGTACCTTCATGGTAGCTCCTCCCACCAGTGTGAATGTTAGTTAGTCCTGATGGACAGGTGGTACCTTCATGGTAGCTCCTCCCATCAGTGTGAATGGGTGAATGATGTCATGTCGTGTTAAAGAGCTTTGAGTGGTCACTAGAAAATACAAATACAATACAGTCCATTTAGCATTCCCACCAAATATGCAGAATTTGGAGGCAGGAGTGTTTTATCATTTCAAGTTTATTATTAATAAATGTTGGAAAAAGAAACCTTTGTCGTGGCAGATATTGTTAAATGATAAAAAGCCAAAGACAGCAGAGCTGTAGTGATTGTACAGGTGTGTTTCAGGGTGTAAACACAGCAGAATCAGGTTCAAAGGTGCATTCAGGGTTTCTTTTGCTTCTTACGGAGACAGCATTACATCCGCCTGCTGCCCGTCACTACAAACACACGAGGATGACGGTTCTGCATTAAAGATGGACTCAACTGGAAATGGCAGAAAAACTAAATGACAGTTCTGTTCTCGTTTCTGTGACCGATCATCTCTGCCTCATATTGTATGCATGTAACTGGAAAGAACAGTCAGAATTCTGTGGCTTTTAGAGGTGAAGAGAATTGTGAAAGAGTCAACAGTGCAGTTTAACAGTCAGCATGCAGACGCCCGGCTTCCCCTGACGTCACGACCAAGTGACCGACTGAGGAACATGAGGGATGGTTCAGAAACGTAAACAGGGTCTGGTGTATGATGAAGATGATAAATACTGCAAACTGGTCACATCAAACCATTTACACCCACTGATTTATAAAGTCCTCACTGCATACAGTATGTACATATTTCTCTGTATAAATAGACATGTGGAATGTACTTTCATTTACATTAGCAAAGGCAGGTAAAGGTAGAGCAGGTCCTCCCGCCATCATGTACATTGCATTCACTTATTTTATCACATACTTATATTGTACAAATGGACAACCATCAGCTAACTCATTCATATTGGTGTTGAAGGACAGTCTGTGATAGCATAGCATCAGATAGCATCAGCCATGGCAGCCATTTTGGTTCCTCCAGCAGGTGGCTGAGGTTGGGACCCCGGTGAGATCAGGGTCTGCCAATCCAGAGGACTGGTGAGGACTGGTGAGGAGCCTCAGACCAGTAAGAGTCCACTCTTGGACATTTAAAACCTGCTGATCGCTGTGCTTCGTCTTCCAGAGAGCACGGACACATGCAATATGTTTTATTAACCAAATCCAAGGGATCCGTATCAAACATGTGTTTGTGTAAATGTAGAAATGTTAAATACAATTTCCAACATAGTCATCTGATATTTTTACTCTGCATATATTATACTGCAATACAATCTGCACCAGACCATCTGTTAGTGACACCTCACCCTGCCTGACCCGATGTCTTTCAGGGTCACAGCAGCGGCTGTAAAACATTGATAAATACATTGCAATCCCTATAAATGCTTCACGTTAAAAGTCCCACATTATTTTTGCTGCTTACTCTTCTTCCCACACACAGTATTAGTTCTTATTGCAGGATAGCCGCTAACAAAGTTCTGCTAATTTGTTGATAAAACACGTTTTCCTATAAATTCCCCAGAGATTCTGTTTAATAAAATCGTTTATTCTGAAGCAGCTGAATCCTGGCGTGTGGTGTTTCATCCGCAGTAACAGGACTCAGCCAGCAGGGCGCTGATGACGGAGACATGCCGTCCACACCTCACCGAGATCTGAACTCAATGTGAGCCGGGCCACCGCGGTCCAGGTTGATCGGATCCCAACGAGAGAAAGATCTGATCTCGGGTAAAGCGTCCTGGAGGCCGGACGACCGGAGTCGAACCGCAGTGCGAAGAAATTTGGTGAAAATGTCATTTTGAAGAGAAATAAAACCAAAAGGAAGTTTTGTTAAAACCTACACCCCCCAACTTACATTTTATGATTTGAAATTCAACACAAATGAATCACGACTTATTATTAATCATCAATCACAAAAACATTCTTTTTGAATTTGTACTGTTGGACGTAAAATCCAACCGATTGTAAAATCCCTCGATTGTGCTCGGAGCTTTGTGACGTACTCTAATATTAACACATTCACCACAAAGACACGCATGTGAACCATGTGTCCATCTGGAAGTCTCACTGCTACTGAAACCCAACCACCCTGTACCAGTCATGAAGAAGCCCCCTGTGATTGAAATATGGGATTAACCAGGTGACACCCGAAAAGGTCCTTTAGCAATCAATGCTGCACCATTTGTCCAGTGAAGACATTTCATGTCATATTGTTTTTGACTTTTTGCTGTTTTCGCAGAATTGAAAACATATTTTTGACATGTCAGAAAAAAGAAGTGGACTCTTAAAATTCCAGTGTGTCAGTTTACCCTCTATAACATATAACATAACATAAAACATATAACATATAACATAACATAAAACATATAACATATAACCGAACGTCAGAAATAAGGTCATTTAAAAGTCTTCATCAGCCCTTCTGTCCACACAGCAGAACCCTAGTCCTCCACAGAGCAGAACCCTAGTCCTCCAGAGCAGAACCCTAGTCCTCCAGAGCAGAACCCTAGTCCTCCACAGAGCAGAACCCTAGTCCTCCAGAGCAGAACCCTAGTCCTCCACACAGCAGAACCCTAGTCCTCCACAGAGCAGAACCCTAGTCCTCCAGAGCAGAACCCTAGTCCTCCAGAGCAGAACCCTAGTCCACAGAGCAGAACCCTAGTCCTCCAGAGCAGAACCCTAGTCCACAGAGCAGAACCCTAGTCCTCCAGAGCAGAACCCTAGTCCTCCACAGAGCAGAACCCTAGTCCTCCAGAGCAGAACCCTAGTCCTCCACAGAGCAGAACCCTAGTCCTCCAGAGCAGAACCCTAGTCCTCCACACAGCAGAACCCTAGTCCTCCACAGAGCAGAACCCTAGTCCTCCAGAGCAGAACCCTAGTCCTCCAGAGCAGAACCCTAGTCCACAGAGCAGAACCCTAGTCCTCCAGAGCAGAACCCTAGTCCACAGAGCAGAACCCTAGTCCTCCAGAGCAGAACCCTAGTCCTCCACAGAGCAGAACCCTAGTCCTCCACAGAGCAGAACCCTAGTCCTCCAGAGCAGAACCCTAGTCCTCCACAGAGCAGAACCCTAGTCCACAGAGCAGAACCCTAGTCCTCCAGAGCAGAACCCTAGTCCTCCACAGAGCAGAACCCTAGTCCTCCAGAGCAGAACCCTAGTCCTCCACACAGCAGAACCCTAGTGCTCCAGAGCAGAACCCTAGTCCTCCACACAGCAGAACCCTAGTCCTCCACACAGCAGAACCCTAGTCCTCCACAGAGCAGAACCCTAGTCCTCCAGAGCAGAACCTTGTCCTCCAGAGCAGAACCCTAGTCCTCCACAGAGCAGAACTCTAGTCCTCCAGAGCAGAACCCTAGTCCTCCAGAGCAGAACCCTAGTCCTCCACAGAGCAGAACTCTAGTCCTCCAGAGCAGAACCCTAGTCCTCCACAGAGCTAGAGTCCAGCTCACAGAGGGTTCTCCTCCTCCTGGAGGGTTCCTTTGGTTCCCTCTTCTTGTCCCTTCAGCTCTTCCTGCTGCTCATCAGCTCCACTGAGGCGGAGCGCCAGAGACTGAAGGGCGGATGGTTCCCTTTGGAGAGGGCTTGGATCCAAACCAGGACATCTACAACACAAACATAGCAGTCACCAGGTAAACAAGGCTCTTCACACGTCACGGTATTGTTGTCATCTAACCTTCACACGGAGTTTAAATATTACACGGCGGCACAGCGTTGCTAGCGGGTCCTCTGCCTGCACCAAGCTAGCACCTAACACCTAGCATCCCTGCTGGTACGAGCACTTTTGATGGCAAATATTTGCAGGCGAGTATTTTTCTTATATAAATGAAATACCGACCTTGTACTCCAGAGTTTCCTTCAACATGTCCTCTTCTTCCCGAGTGAAGTTGAGCAGCACAGACACAGCTCGTATTAGCTGGAACGCCTGAGAGCAGCACACACAGATTCATACTGGGTTTGTTACAGAACCAGGGTCAGTCGTTCAGCCCATAGACACCAGGCAGCGCTTCAACATGTTGATTTATTCATGTCAGCACTGGACTTACCTCAGCCTCTCTGGACGACATGAATTTCAGCACGACGTGTTTGAGATACTCAAAGTTGATTTCCCGTGAGTCGTTGAGGTCGGAGGTGTTGGTCACCAGGGTGTTGGCGGTCGGGGGTCTCAGGCCGGACGCCGGCAGCGGGTCTGGACAAAGCCGCTCTGGTTTTTCTGCTCGGCTTTCTGGAAACCTCTCCTTCCCTTCAGCTTCCGGCTCCGGCTTCAGCTTCTATGGAGGACAGAAAAGGAAACGCTTGTCAAGGGAATTCACTTCTTTCACCCATCAGCGTCGTGCTGAGATCCTTTACCTTCATGTGTCACCATCAGTATCCCGTAGCAACAAGATTTTACATCGGTCGGGTTCAAGTACACGGACATAAAACCTCATTAATAAATACATGGAGAAATGCTGTACTTTCATGTAAATGTTTACGTTAACCACTAACAGGTTACGCTGCGTGACGGCCAAGATTCTTGACCTTTTTTGCTGTTGCGTCTCTCAAAACAGAAAACAGATCTCAGCTCAACATTGAGCATTAATTGAGGCCGTATCAAATCTACAACCCCGTTTATAAAGATGTGTAGAGGAAAGCAGCTCACTGCTCCACTGATACTGAAACAACCTGATGCTCACACATCTGCACTCATTCTGTTTTCACAGGTTCAACGTTATTGTTATTATCTTGAAAATATATTCAGTGCAAAACAGGTTAATTGCAGCCACAATACAAATAATCCAAGGCCGGGTTGTTCAGATTATCCCTGCTGTCAGCTGTTGCACAAATAATGTGTTTGAATGCAAGCTGTAGAAAGAATTGAACAATGTCCTACTTTTACTGTAATGCTTTGTTTGTTGATTTGATCATCAAGTAAAAATAGAGAAGTAAAATGCGTGTTGTGAATATCTGACCTTTTATCAGAATAAACTCATATATTATAAACATTTATATAATTTATTGTAGCTCATCGGTGTGTTATCTTGCCAGATTTGCATGTGACCGGACACCGAGCGGTTTCTATAGAGCGTGAAAGTAAAGTAAAGTTGTCCAGTGTGAAAGACAACTTTGTTTAGTCTGCATTGCAAATAGAACCCAGTCTTCCACAGTGTCCCGTGTTGTGGTTTAACTCTTCATCCCAATGGGCGTGGCTGCTCGTAATGACGGCAGCTCATGAGGGACTCGCTGCCTTATCAAGAAGCGCTCAGTGTGCAGAGCAAAGGAAAACTCACCAGCTCCTTCTGCAGCGTCCTCTTCAGCTCTGCCAGTCTCTGCTGCAGCTGCTTGATGGTCTGCAAAACAACGGCAATGGTTCATGTGAAGTCACCGACCGGAGCTGCTTGGTGCTGATATTTATATTCTATTCACCTCCAGGTCTGAGCCCAAATTCAGGGCTGAAAAACTAAA
Organism: Taurulus bubalis; assembly: GCF_910589615.1. Lineage (NCBI taxonomy): Eukaryota > Metazoa > Chordata > Actinopteri > Perciformes > Cottidae > Taurulus > Taurulus bubalis. Next base: position 29,006,971 of record NC_136596.1, read on the forward strand.
ATCATGACGCAGGAGACACGACAGCCAGAGCCGATGACGACTAGCTACAGTTAGCTTGTAAAATATCGATGATGATTTTGCCATTTATCAGATCACAAATGAGCTATCCCATCACTCCCCTGATAGCAGAGGAGGGGTCTGATGCGTTAACGATCTTTTATTTCACGACAGACTCGTCTCAAACAGTCACTTCCAGCAGTCGTCTCCTTGAGTTTACTGTTCAAGAGCCAGAAGGACAACAGAGTGGCAGTAGAAGAGGAACTGACCCGGTTCTTGTCGGAGAGCTGCTGCTCAAGTTCTCTGTTGACCTTCTGGATGTGGTCCAGATCATCCACCGTCACGCTGCCGTTCTGGTCCTCCTCACACACCTCAGGGCTGTGGAGCTGCTCCGTCAAGGTCTCCACCTCCACCTCCAGGTACGAGATCTGAGCAGCACACACAGGACCACCTCAATTCATTCATAGGTCATCAGTATAGATAGGAGCAAACTGATGGTGGCACCCAGATAACAAATACATGTATGAGAAGTCATTACAGCAACACAAACGACACATGACAATAGATATCACTGAAGAGTATTCCTGAGTGTGTGTGTGTGTGTATGTTTACCCGCGCCTGGCAGCCATCGAGCTGCAGCGTCTGGCCGAGCAGCTCCTCCCTCAGGTGCAGCAGCTGGTCGTCTTTGTCCAGCTGCTCCTGCTGCAGCTCCTCCTGCAGCTGCTGCAGGGAGGCCCGCCCACACTGCAGCTCTGTACACACACACACACACACACACACACACACACACACACACACACACACACACACACACACACACACACACACACACACACACACACACACAGAACTCGTGATTACAAAACGAAAGCACAGAACTTCAGGTGCCACTGTGTAATGTATAACTGTGTACGCTGTGCTTTTGAGAATAAACATAATTTACAAATAACTAAATAAAAGGGTGGACAGTGCGTGTACCATTCTGAAGCTTGTTGACGTCGTCCCCGCTCAGCGCCAGCTTCTCCGTGGCCGTGCACAGCTCCTGCTGGCAGCTCTGCAGCGACGCGCTCAGCTCTCCCACCTGACGACAAGCAGAGGCAACGCTTCCTTACGCAGCACACGGAGTGACACGCAGCGCACGGTGTGACACGCAGCGCACAGAGTGACACGCAGCGCACGGAGTGACACGCAGCGCACAAAGTGACACGCAGCGCACAAAGTGACACGCAGCGCACAGAGTGACACGCAGCGCACAGAGTGACACGCAGCGCACAAAGTGACACGCAGCGCACAGAGTGACACGCAGCGCACAAAGTGACACGCAGCGCACAGAGTGACACGCAGCGCACAAAGTGACACGCAGCGCACGGAGTGACACGCAGCGCACAGAGTGACACGCAGCGCACGGAGTGACACGCAGCGCACAGAGTGACACGCAGCGCACAGAGTGACACGCAGCGTACAATGATGTGTGTGTGTGTGTGTGTGTGCCTACAGACCTGCATGGTGTGTGTGTGTGTGTGTGTGCCTACAGACCTGCATGGTGTGTGTGTGTGTGTGTGTGTTTGTGCCTACAGACCTGCATGGTGTGTGTGTGTGTGTGTGCCTACAGACCTGCATGGTGTGTGTGTGCCTACAGACCTGCATGGTGTGTGTGTGTGTGTGTGTGTGTGTTTGTGCCTACAGACCTGCATGGTGTGTGTGTGCCTACAGACCTGCATGGTGTGTGTGTGTCCCTACAGACCTGCATGGTGTGTGTGTGTGTGTGCCTACAGACCTGCATGGTGTGTGTGTGTGTGTGTGTGTGTGTGTGTGTGTGTGTGTGTGTGTGCCTACAGACCTGCATGGTGTGTGTGTGTGTGCCTACAGACCTGCATGGTGTGTGTGTGTGCTTACAGACCTGCATGGTGTGTGTGTGTGTGTGTGTGCCTACAGACCTGCATGGTGTGTGTGTGCCTACAGACCTGCATGATGTGTGTGTGTGTGTGTGTGTGCCTACAGACCTGCATGGTGTGTGTGTGCCTACAGACCTGCATGATGTGTGTGTGTGTGTGTGTGTGCCTACAGACCTGCATGGTGTGTGTGTGCCTACAGACCTGCATGATGTGTGTGTGTGTGTGTGTGTGCCTACAGACCTGCATGGTGTGTGTGTGCCTACAGACCTGCATGGTGTGTGTGTGTGTGTGTGTGTGTGTGCCTACAGACCTGCATGGTGTGTGTGTGCGCCTACAGACCTGCATGGTGTGTGTGTGTGCTTACAGACCTGCATGGTGTGTGTGTGTGTGTGTGTGTGTGTGTGCCTACAGACCTGCATGGTGTGTGTGTGTGTGTGTGTGCCTACAGACCTGCATGGTGTGTGTGTGTGTGCCTACAGACCTGCATGGTGTGTGTGTGTGTGTGTGTGTGTGTGTGTGTGTGTGTGCCTACAGACCTGCATGGTGTGTGTGTGTGTGTGTGTGTGCCTACAGACCTGCATGGTGTGTGTGTGCGCCTACAGACCTGCATGGTGTGTGTGTGTGCTTACAGACCTGCATGGTGTGTGTGTGTGTGTGTGTGTGTGTGCCTACAGACCTGCATGGTGTGTGTGTGTGTGTGTGTGCCTACAGACCTGCATGGTGTGTGTGTGCCTACAGACCTGCATGGTGTGTGTGTGTGTGCCTACAGACCTGCATGGTGTGTGTGTGTGTGTGTGTGCCTACAGACCTGCATGGTGTGTGTGTGTGTGTGTGTGCCTACAGACCTGCATGGTGTGTGTGTGCCTACAGACCTGCATGGTGTGTGTGTGTGTGTGTGCCTACAGACCTGCATGGTGTGTGTGTGTGCCTACAGACCTGCATGATGTGTGTGTGTGTGTGTGCCTACAGACCTGCATGGTGTGTGTGTGTGTGCCTACAGACCTGCATGATGTGTGTGTGTGTGCTTACAGACCTGCATGGTGTGTGTGTGTGTGCTTACAGACCTGCATGATGTGTGTGTGTGTGTGCTTACAGACCTGCATGATGTGTGTGTGTGTGCCTACAGACCTGCATGGTGTGTGTGTGTGTGCTTACAGACCTGCATGATGTGTGTGTGTGTGTGCTTACAGACCTGCATGATGTGTGTGTGTGTGCCTACAGACCTGCATGATGTGTGTGTGTGTGCTTACAGACCTGCATGGTGTGTGTGTGTGTGCCTACAGACCTGCATGGTGTGTGTGTGTGTGCTTACAGACCTGCATGGTGTGTATGTGTGTGCTTACAGACCTGCGTTTGAAGCTCCTCCTTCTGCAGCCGGCTTCCTTCTAGAGCTTTGGCAATTTCCGTGTTCACCGTCTGCCGACTGTTCAGCTCTGCCTGAGGGAACGAGACCAGAGGACTACAAATACACTCTGCTCTCCGTTCTGAAACATCGCGTTACCTGAGAGACCTCTATGTCTACTAGTGGTTCTGTCCATTGTGGTTAATGCTCTGTGTAAGTATAAAGCTTTATCACTACATGTGACAGCTACAATGGTTACAATATGTACGGTCTTGCATGGAAGCCCATAAGGAACTTTATTAAAACGATAAAGTCAACTTTAAATTGAAAATAGAAATGGCTTTTGACGTTTCAGGGGAAATAAAAAGAATATGAATGACCCGCTGTTGAAGGTCAATCATGAAATGAACCACAGTGTGTTGTAGCTGGTCTTACCCGGCTCTGTTCCAGCTCCTCCGTCCTCTGGCTCAGGGTGGAGGTGACCTCATCCCTCTGCGCCTTCAGATCAGCCTACAACACAAGAAGACGGTGCTCTCTCTTCACTGCAACACATGTATTTACACCTGCGACGTCTCAGAGTCCAGCAGCATGACCACAGCGTCGCCTTGCACATCAGAAACCTACCATTCTGTCACGCAGCCTCTGCGTTTCCGCCTGTAAAGAGGTGATGCTTTCCTGCAGGCGGCCGGCCTTCTCCTCACTCTGCTGCTCTAACAAACACACCTGCTGATCCAGAAAGGTCTTCTCTGCACTGCACTCCACTTGCTGTGTGGACAAAACCCCACATGCACTTAACATGTCATTTTGAGTTCCAGGTAGCTGAGAATAACACGTGACGGGTCCGTGATGCTGTGGCGCTCACCAGCTTGTCCACATGCTGCCGTTCCTCTGTGAGCTGCTGCTCTGCGCCCTTCAGTCTCTCACAACTCTCTAGGACACTCTGCTCCAAATTAGCGATCTGAAACACAAAGTAGGACGAGGGTTGATCGTGCCTGAGTGACAACGCAATGAGCAACATCACCAGCCACTCATCAGAAATCACTTCATTTGGGATTACGGTGAGGAACCAGAATGCCGTGGCCATTGCCTCATGCTTCAAAAGGAACAATACGTTAATTCGGGGCACTTCGTCATTTCCGTATCGGTTATTCTGCGTCTGATTGCTTACTTGTGTGTCTGTTCTCTCTTTGTAGGACCTGGAGGAGTCGTCTTTGTGTCGGAGGAGAGTCTGCAGCTCCGTGATGCTGCAGCTCATTCTGGATACCTAGATCAGACAACACACACACACACACACCCTGTTGTTACATGTTTTTATGTCTACGTGACTAAATATCTTTCATATTCTATTGCAGGAGAACGCTGCAGACGGCAGCCGCAGAACCAGCTCAGCATCTGACAGGTTCAGACGGTTATTACAAGCGTCTGACAAACATATTGAGAGAACCCTACAGAGAAACACAACCAGGTAAGCACCGTCCCTCCCTGGGTTCAGTGAACAGACGCTCACCTGAGTCTCCAGAGCGCTGACCGTATCGGCGTGGTCGGTCCGGACCTCCAGCAGCTCCGCTCTGGTCTCCTGCAGACTCTCCTCCAGGCTGGACTTCTGAAAAGACAACAACTGGACTGATCAGTAGGTGTTTTGGTCCTATATTGTTCCCTGTATAGGGACATAATCATCTAGAAATAAACTCAAGGGAAGCTGAACGTTACATCTGTTAGTTTGAATGCACAACATGTTCAACTACATGTATTAGAAACTTCTATAAAGAGATGGAAAACTATTTTAATTAAAAATAAAACAGACAAGAACTTAAATCAGGTTATGAATATGTTCTGATAATGAGAAATGTGCATTTACACCATTGCTGTTTGTAAACATCAATTATATACTATCTAATTTTTCATCATTACAAGGTTCAAGGTTTTTATTTTGCCATTTGTGCCGAGACCAACAGTCCAGACACATTGGATTTTTTTGGTGCAGGGCTCTGAGTCAACAGTTTAGGAAATAAAAACACACTATAATAAGAAAGAGAAAAATATAAAATATGAAGACACTATGCATACGGTGGTTTATGAACAGAAGGTGGTAGTATGTACAAGAAAGGTATTAGGTACAGTTCAAAAAGTGTTAAATAGCAGTAATAAACAGGCTCGTCCTGAGTGCTGTTCCTGGATTGTGAAAAGAGGGAAAGGGGAGAGTTATGTGGGAATATTGCACATTTAGGATATTACACCTTTATCGGGAATTTTGACTTCATCCTTCAATTTATTCATTTCATTTGATGGATGACAGTTGAGAAATAGATGATTGCTCTCAAATGGCTGAAAGGACTGAGTTTGGGATGTACATACTGCTGTATAATATATACATCATGTATCGATTACAGTGGGAGGACTCTCCCAACATGACGTAAGGTGGCCCTGTTCTAGGAGTCCTTCACCTCCTGGAGGAGCTCCTGCAGATGCTCGTCCTGGCTCAGGTTCCCCTGCAGCCGTCGCTCCAGAGACGTCACTTTCCTCTGAAGGTCCAGCAGCGAGCGCTGCTTGTCCAGCTCCGTCACGGCAGCCTGTCGGTGTGGAGGAAGACATGAAACAGGCTTCAATCTAACCTTTCATACGTTTTCCATGACCGTATGAACCCTGCTTATAGACGGGATCATGATTTTTTTTGCGCTTCAAGTCACTCAAAGTGACAGACCTACCGTGTGCTGTTCATTCACAATGTAGTGGTTCATTCATTTGCATTTGACAGCGTTCACATAGATGAGCGTCTCTACTGGATTACGTCCTGACCTTTTGTTGCTGCAGCTTCAGCGCGTCATGCTCCGTCTGCAGCTCCTCGAGGGACTTCTCTAACGTCGACACCATAGTCTGAGACTGAAACACAAACATTTCACCAACTCACTTGACTCTCAGGTTACAGTGAAAGGTGACTGTATAGGTAGCTTGTGGTGGGACTGACCCTCTGGAAGTCTTCAGACACCTGCTGGATGACGGACTGCAGCTCTCTGGCCTTCTGGTCCGCCTCCTCTCTGAGCAGCAGCAGCTCCTCTCTGCACACATGTAGTCACATGAATCACAGTGCAACAACAAAGTAAGAACGTCACGTCTAGAGAAGGCTGTGAAGTGAACCAATAGGACTGTTATGTAGAGAAGCCTTCCTCCTCACCGCTCTATCTCCAGCTCAGAGTTGAGGCTGCAGCTCTCCTCGTGCTGCCGCTCCAGAGTCTGCAGTTTCCCTCGGGCCTCCGCCAGCCCTCGCTTTGCCGACTGAATTTCCGCCTCCTTTTGCTGGAGCTCCAGGTGCCGCTGGCCCAGCTGCTCCTCCTTCTTCAGCAGCTGATGGACGGGAAACAAATGGCACTCAAAGAGCATACTAAACTGCTCTGAACCCAGGTGAGATCAAACCACACCTGAACCCACTAACAGCCTCTCACACGCTGGCCTGTCCGGTCTGAAAGCTCGCAGGAAGCACCTACCCGTTAACTAATACTCTATTTAAGTCACAAAACAACAAATGGATGGTTGGTTAAAACCTGCGTCACAGTTTTTTATCCACATGTACGCACCATATGTTTAACTTTAGCCAGCTCCTGCTGCTGGAAGCCCTCCAGCTCATCCAGGTCATCCCTTTTCTGGAAGAGCGCTAAGCTTTGCTCCATCATGTCCTCTACCCGGGCTGACAGGGAAGCCTTCTCCTAAAACACAACAGTGACACCATGAACGTACGCGTGCATCGTCCACCTTCAGCTCTCAAGAAACCAACGTGACATGTGCGTTCACACAAGAATAGGACGGTTTCCCTTTAGTCACTCACTGACGTTAAATAGACATGAATGAGGAATGTGCTCATAGATTACTACCTTAACCCTGTGGAGTCGGAGGCACTTGCATATGATAGATACCCATGTTTCACATCTAAAATTGCAGAACAAGCTCAGCTCTCTATATGATGAGGCACCATTGTCATGGCACAAGTGTAAAGACACAATATGGCCCTAAAGCTGAAAAATGTAATCTCAATTTTGGAAATTCTTCATATCTCTCTGAAAACATAACTTTACTCAGGTGGTCCACAACATATCTTCGCTCAGGGTAAACTCCCTGCTCTCGCTTCCCTTTGACTCAGTGGAGCTTTTTGCACGCATCATCCATGTTTAGATGCTCTGATCTCGCTGTGAATCTCGTGTGATCTCGCGGGCAGAAGGCAGCAGAAGTTCCACTGAATCTTGGAGAAGTTGAACCAGATTTCTGTGCAGAATTAAATCCTGGGTTAAATCCTGTGGTTGTTCCGCTTTGCTTTCACTCCACGACCAAACTGCACACGTTTGACTGGAACCAGATGAAGAGGATCTCTATCTGGTGGTTTATCACGCCGACCTAAACGGGCAAACGCAACTGCAAGTTCAACTGAGCTCCATCAAACCGGTGAGGAGGTGGAAGAGTGATAGAAGAAAAACTTATTTACTCTTAATCATATACTGTGTAAAGGCGTGTGGCTTCTCATTTGACCTCCTCTCCTGTTAAAACATACGTATGCTTTAACAGTGGCCTTCTGGTAGTCTTGAGACTGAGGATGCCTCCATGTCTCCGTGTGAAGAACGTGGTGCTCCTTGTGATCATGACCATGCCGATGCAAGCCAATCCGAAGACGTCCTGGGAGCTTCTGTGATGGTGTCATTAATGTATTTAAGACTCTCTCTCATTCATGGAGCAGTCCAGGATACGCAATTGACATTATATTGTGATTCTGACTCTGTTCCCTCTTCGAAGAATAAATGTCCTGATCTATGATTTTACCTCAAGGTGTCGAGTAAATTTTTCTAACAAAAGAGCTTTTAAGTCCTTGATCCTTTTCCACAGGACAACAACGATCCACTAACGTCTGGCTCTGGTCCCCAGGAGGAAAGGTAACAACCCTTTTCTATGCAATGCCATCTGTTAATTATTATAATTAATTAACGTACAAAACAATCACATCCTCTCCTCAAAGCTACCAGACTCCGATCAGACAACAATCCTTTTACCTCGCTGGTCGTATTAAAACACTTCATTCAAACTCGACAGACACTAAATCCTCCCGTTAGTCCAACAATCGGCAGCTCTGGTTTGAGAGTTTGAAACTGAATAAGTTAGAGATATAAAACCGAATCCTCACCGTTTACTAAACCTGAACAAAGTCATAATGGGACAGGAGGAGCGTTTAAAGTTTGTTTAGCAGGTTTTCCCGTGTTCAATTACGGTGGAAAAGGTTTATTTTAGGTCACATTTTAAGCTCTTCAACTTCACCATGAACAGCATATCATTTGAAAGACATTTAACAGGCGTACCTTTTCCACGTCAGTCATCTTCTCCGTCCATTCCTGCAGGAGAAGGACAGAGAGAAAGGGTAAACACGCTGCATATAGACGTACGAGAGGGCGACAGAGTGGCGTTTACCTGGTCCTTCTTCTCCAGCGCTGAAGCCATCCCCTCCGCCATCTTGGCTCTGCTGGCCTGGTGAGACTCGTTCTGGTCTTGGAGTTTCTTTATGGATGCTGAGCAGTGAGAGTGAGGAAGAGAAGATGGAAACCATACAGAGGTTTGTATGCAGCGAGTAGAACAGACATATTAAACAGCACAGGCAGTGGCACCGTTAGTAGCTGTGAAAGGTTAAGAGTCGGATTAAGAAGCGTGTTCATCCCAGAAGCAAAGACAGGCAAAGCCGAGCAATGCATGGCAACGGACACAGCGTGAAAACACTGTTCATCAAAGCTAACGCTGCAATGTCTGTGAACCCAGAGTAAGAAATCCACCCTTCAGTCTACATCTCGCTGAAAATAGTCTCGATACCTGAGAACAAACCTTAATAATCACTATATTTACCATCAGCTAGACCTGTCAAGAGACGGTTGAGCCCAAATCTAAAATACATGTCGTTTCTCATACCTGCAGTGCTATCTATCCATCTAGATTGCCTAATTTGGAGACATCAGCCTTGTTGTCTTCCTCCTCTCCGATATAATGGGACTAGAAGGCACTCGGCTTGTGGTGCTCAAAGCGCCTACAACTTATTCAGAAAAACTCAACGGTGATGTCTTTTTCCAGAAATCATGACCTGCTTAATCAAGATAATCCATTGACCTTGTTGTGAGCAGATTTTTTTGGAAGAACTATGATAGTTCCCATTTCTGAATGATTAAAAATACATGTCAGATATATACAGCCCAGAATGCAACACAGCTAGAAGACACGTGGCTGCAATCATCGTCTTATTGTTTACAACCATAGCTGTGGTAGCCAAAGAGCTACATTTCTATCATACTTTCATATACATCATGTTTATTATACGTGTACGACTACCTGGAAGCACCAGGCCAACCAGGTCTTCAGGAGCAGTAACCAAATCTAAGAAGCCCTTGACTGAAGTAGTTTGTGGGCAGACTGAGAGGAAGTGAGAACACCAACAGAGGAACAGACACAACTCAGAAATCACTGAAAGACTACCAGTGTAGAAGATGTGAGGGTGGATTTCTAGATTCAGAAGAGGATGCATTCAGCGCTCCCAAAGCAAAGCTCTCAAGCCCAAGATGCTAGCTTCTGACATAAACAAATCATCTTCATGGGAGAAGTGGTGTGATGGTCATACAGCGGACAGAGAGAGAGAGGAAGCTACTGGGAGGAGAGGAGAGGTACGTACAATCCTGATGCTTTTCTAACGCAATTTCAAGCTTCTCCTTGGTCTTCTGCATAATTCGCAGCTGCTCAGCGTAGTCTAGTGTTGGGAAGTAGGGTGATGTATCAACAGCACACACACACACACACACACACACACACACACACACACACACACACACACACACACACACACACACACACACACACACACACAGGAGGAGGAACCGGCAGATGACGGTAAAGAGAGGAGGCAGGAGAGAAAGTGAACAAAAGGAAAGGGAGAAAGCAAAAGGGAAAACATGATTGAGAAATAATGGAAGGTAAAACTATTAACGGTTCTCCTAACTGGGAAAACCACACTGGTTGAAACGGCTGCATGAGAATGTGCGACCTTTAACCTTTTCTAAGCCACCCGAAGAACTTCATTGATGTCAGGATTGTGTCACCAGGCAGATTTAAAATAAAGAAACGATCATTTTCCCTCTGAGGCGACGTCGGCTCTCCCGCTTTCATTCATTCAGAGCTTCACTTTTCAAATGTTGAGGGACATTTAGAAGGAAAAAATCAAATATAATTATAGTATTTATGACTAACTGGGCATTGATTTATTGATGTTTGATGAGCGTGTCCTTTCTGATAAGCTGCTACCATCTTATTGGAAATGGACTTATTCAAGATTAGAATCTGGATCACTGACAAAAACACAATGTTAACTGAAGAGTGTGTGCGTGTGTGTGTGTGTGTGTGTGTGTGTGTGTGGTCAGGCAAAGATCAAATCACTGAATCAATGAAAAGATGACGTTAGATGAATCAATGAAAAGATGACGTTAGATGAATCAATGAAAAGATGACGTTAGATGAATCAATGAAAAGATGACGTTAGATGAATCAATGAAAAGATGACGTTAGATATGAATCAATGAAAAGATGACGTTAGATATGAATCAATGAAAAGATGACATTAGATGAATAAAAAGATGACGTTAGATGAATCAATGAAAAGATGACATTAGATGAATAAAAAGATGACGTTAGATGAATCAATGAAAAGATGACGTTAGATGAATGAAAAGATGACGTTAGATGAATCAATGAAAAGATGACGCTAGATGAATAAAAAGATGACGTTAGATGAATCAATGAAAAGATGACATTAGATGAATCAATGAAAAGATGACATTAGATGAATCAATGAAAAGATGACATTAGATGAATAAAAAGATGACGTTAGATGAATCAATGAAAAGATGACGTTAGATGAATAAAAAGATGACGTTAGATGAATCAATGAAAAGATGACATTAGATGAATCAATGAAAAGATGACATTAGATGAATCAATGAAAAGATGACATTAGATGAATCAATGAAAAGATGACGTTAGATGAATCAATGAAAAGATGACATTAGATGAATCAATGAAAAGATGACATTAGATGAATCAATGAAAAGATGACATTAGATGAATCAATGAAAAGATGACGCTAGATGAATAAAAAGATGACGTTAGATGAATCAATGAAAAGATGACGTTAGATATGAATCAATGAAAAGATGACATTAGATGAATAAAAAGATGACGTTAGATGAATCAATGAAAAGATGACGTTAGATGAATCGATGAAAAGATGACGTTAGATGAATAAAAAGATGATGTTAGATGAATCAATGAAAAGATGACATTAGATGAATAAAAAGATGACGTTAGATGAATCAATGAAAAGATGACGTTAGATGAATCAATGAAAAGATGACGTTAGATATGAATCAATGAAAAGATGACATTAGATGAATCGATGAAAAGATGACGTTAGATGAATCAATGAAAAGATGACGATAGATGAATCAATGAAAAGATGACGTTAGATGAATTGATGAAAAGATGACGTTAGATGAATTGATGAAAAGATGACGTTAGATGAATAAAAAGATGACGCTAGATGAATTGATGAAAAGATGACGTTAGATGAATCAATGAAAAGATGACATTAGATGAATAAAAAAATGACGTTAGATGAATCAATGAAAAGATGACATTAGATGAATAAAAAGATGACATTAGATGAATCAATGAAAAGATGACGTTAGATGAATAAAAAGATGACAATAGATGAATCAATGAAAAGATGACGTTAGATGAATCAATGAAAAGATGACGTTAGATGAATAAAAAGATGACATTAGATGAATCAATAAAAAGATGACATTAGATGAATCAATGAAAAGATGACGTTAGATGAATCAATGAAAAGATGACGTTAGATATGAATCAATGAAAAGATGACATTAGATGAATCGATGAAAAGATGACGTTAGATGAATCAATGAAAAGATGACGATAGATGAATCAATGAAAAGATGACGTTAGATGAATTGATGAAAAGATGACGTTAGATGAATCAATGAAAAGATGACGTTAGATGAATTGATGAAAAGATGACGTTAGATGAATAAAAAGATGACGCTAGATGAATTGATGAAAAGATGACGTTAGATGAATTGATGAAAAGATGACGTTAGATGAATTGATGAAAAGATGACGTTAGATGAATAAAAAGATGACGCTAGATGAATTGATGAAAAGATGACGTTAGATGAATCAATGAAAAGATGACGTTAGATGAATAAAAAGATGACGTTAGATGAATCAATGAAAAGATGACGTTAGATGAATCAATGAAAAGATGACGTTAGATGAATTAACGGATCATTGATCACATCATTTGCAGTTAAAATAAATCAGTATTTATCAACAGTGCAATGACACGTTTTGATAAATGGTTCAACCTTAGTGATTCAGAATTGGCCATTTGATTTTAATTCTGTTATTTCATGATTCAACAGTTCTGACTGGATATATTGCAAACAGGTACACGTTGCTCTGGGGTCACATGTCTCTGTCCTGAGTCCTACCTGAGAGCTACAGGTGTTTAGCCTGACAGTCCTACCTGAGAGCTTGGCCTCCAGCTTCCGGATCTGATCATTCCTCCTGAGAAGCTGGGTGGGCAGGTCGTCCCTGGAGCTGCTGCCATCAGATGCCTGAAGACACACACACACACACACACACACACACACACACACAGTGTGTGTAGTGGGGCAACCTTCTAAAGTTCCTCTTCCACAGTCTGAAATCATCAAGTGTGTTCACAGCAGTTCAGTGGTAACTTGTTGTGTTCAGTGCCGGCAGCGTTGCTCTATTAACTGGCTGGTTTCTGATCCAGTGACCAGACAATCATTTATATTCTCACCCAAACCTCCTCATGCCTAATCCTCGCCTCGAAATGAATATGTTCCTGAATGTGGTGCATGTGTTACAGAGAAAATCACTGGCGGTGCCTGAAAGGTTATCCAAGTCATTCTTGGAGAACCACGTGTAAAAGCGGCTTTAGAATTCTTTGTACCAGGACACAATGTCACACGTTAGCTGGCAGTACTGCTACTCAGTGAGTGCAACTAAGACGGCTTCCCTGTGAGCGGTCGCACTACCCGGCACCCAAGAACAGAGCTTTCAACAGATATGGATTTCCTTTACGAGCCGTCAGAAAAACATTTCTCTTGATAACCAGATGGGAAAAGATCGAGAAAAGCCTAAAAATATCACTGCAACCCAGTGAAACAGGTGAAATGAGCAGCTCAGGAACACAAAGAAGAAAGCCCCAGATTAAGTAAGGCGTGGCAAGAAGGCTGAATGAAGCGGGCTTCATGTTTGACTGACACAGTATCCTGCTACATACAATCAATACAACACAATGTCAGTCACACCCAAGCCCGGGTTCCTAGACTGGTGACTAATTCAAAAGCCAGCCAGGGTTCCGACCACAGCACTGACCTCAAAGGCATGCAACTAGTGAAACATGACATGAGCAAAATTATATGACAAGACCATTCATCCTTGATCAATATTGTTTTTTTTTAAATCCATTTTCCATTGTGGCTGGAGTGAAAACAGCGAAATACAATCAATGTGTGAACAAAGTTGAAAAAGTAAAACCTCCTTCTTTCTCATTCTGACCCGTTAACTAAATACTGTGACGTTGAATGACTTCCCCAAGAGAATTGATCAAATTCTGTATTTTTTTTCACCATGAAAAATAAAATGTTTCATGTTTTTGCTTCTGTTTTATTGCTTTTTATCCATGACTATCCTGTAAAATCAATTAATAATTCATGATCTTTTCACCATAAATAAATAAACATCCCATTCCAGTAACTGGTTTAACCCTACAGTCAAATAACTGGTGCGATACAAAGCTTTTCTGCTGAAAGACTGGAAACAACCATTTGATTTGTCTGCCTGATCACCAAGAAACTTCTCCAATGGCATTTAATTTGTTCTCAAGTCAAGAACAAGTATAATCATTACTTACTTATTTTGGATGTATATCTAATATCTAATTACTACTTTCAAAAATAACTACACATATTGATATTTATGGATTTTCCTAAACATTGTCCCCCATTTCCCAAAACCAATGCAAACAACGGTTGCCATGTGTGCACCGACTAGCTGGTGACAGGTGATGCGTTCACAAGTACTTACAAAGTCGTCTCCCGAGTCCGCCCCCAGGGAGGTGATGGATTCCTTGCTGATCGTGCGCGGGATGCGGACGCCGCTCCGAGGTGCTGTGGCCGCCTCCTCTGCGATCTTCTTCTTCAACTTGGCAAACATGTCTGTCCTTAAAGTGTGTCTTTCTGAGGGCAACTTGAAGTTTGTGTAGACTACGTGGCTTCCCGTGATGCATGGAGTCTATGGCTCCTTGTTGTGAGGTTTGAAACAGAGCCGCGGCCTCGTGCAGAACCACTCAAAACCAACGTGTACTGGTAACTCCATCCTGCTACTGCTAGAAAAAGAAAAGAGACAGTTATCAAAATGCCAACAATGATAACAGTGGCTCATTGTTGTAGAGACCAACAAACAAGATCAAGATATTATCATCATGTCATCTTAATGAGAGACACATGCTACAACTATTTTAGTAATACTTCACTGGATGTTTCTCACAGTTATCCAATATTTAGCTGGTAACTGTTATGCCTCTGACAGACAGTAGCCACCTAGCTCCTGTGTTGACAGTAGCCAGCTAGCTAATGTGTTGACACTAGCCAGCTAGCTCCTGTGTTGTCGTGTGTTGACAGTAGCCAGCTAGTTCCTGTGTTGTTCTGTGTTGACAGTAGCCAGCTAGCTCCTGTGTTGTCGTGTGTTGACAGTAGCCAGCTAGTTCCTGTGTTGTTCTGTGTTGACAGTAGCCAGCTAGATCCTGTGTTGACAGTAGCCAGCTAGCTTGCTCCTGTGTTGTCCTGTGTTGACAGTAGCCAGCAGCCAGCTAGCTCCTGTGGTGACAGTAGCCAGCTAGTTAGCTCATGTGTTGTTCTGTGTTGACAGTAGCCAGCTAGCTAGCTCCTGTGTTGTCATGTGTTGACAGTAGCCAGCTAGCTAGCTCCTGTGTTGACAGTAGCCAGCTAGCTCATGTGTTGACAGTAGCTAGCTAGCTCCTGTGTTGTCTTGTGTTGACAGTAGCCAGCTAGCTCCTGTGTTGACAGCAGCCAGCTAGTTAGCTCCTCTCGCCTTCACGGTGAGAGTGGACGTTAACCGCCACAGGGCGATGCTAGGTGACGTTAGCGCGCTCCTCCACCCAGGTCGCCTCTCTCTTACCATATTCACTTCGATAAAGTACCAGTCCGTGACTCCTCAATGGCGGCGCGTTGGCCTTCGGTTTGTCTCCCCTCAACGGATAGCTACCGTCGTGTCAGTCGGTATAAACCCGCTCATTACGTCTCAGTCTCGTCTAGGCAGCTAGCTGCTGCTGCTAGCAGGTGAGCTACACGTAATCACCAACACAGACGACTGGCGACGTCACGGCTGCGCCTCTGCTCATTGGGCAGCTCGGGGAACGTGGCCACCGCGCGCCGCCTACAGGCCGGAGCAGGAACGGCAGCTTTAGACGTGCACATGCGCACAACCTACATCTTTGTTGAGCTGCTCATTTTGAACAGATATCAACTCTTTTCAAGTGCGGAATTATCTCAAAAATTTACATACCAAAAACCTATTTTTTGTGTGTTTTTTTTACAAAGAATTTGAATTATATATAAAAACTCTGAAAAGCTGTTTCAAAAACAATTTTTTATTTTATGCTTTGCCTTTCTTTTTTTTGTCTTTTTTTTCTTCTCTGCAGTTGCCACCCAGCGGTTTACAATTAATGTATTTTGCCGTTTTTATGAAATTGACAGTTGTACAAATTATTATATCTCTGTATTCTGTTGGAACAGGGTCACTCTTTATGGAGTTTACTCCCTCAGTTGGTTCATATTTCTGTCACCATTTTCTAATAGTTGTAATGTTTGAACTGCCATGTGATCAAAGTGCTCCGACTCAAGCTCGTACTAAGACAAATGCTTTTGGCTTATTGATAACAGTATCTGCTGATGATACATTAGATTAAAAGATGAGGTACAATGGTTCATTCTTTACCTGGGACCTGTGAATATTCTACTATAGATGGATGAAGACATTCCTTTCCTCCTAAACGATACGGATAACATATCCTGTTTTGAAATAATTTCATGAGTCCAGTCTGGTCTCATGACAATACCATACAACTCTCTTCATGGGTTTTATGCCCCGTTTAAAGATGTTATTTAGCCCCAATATAAGTTATTGATTATTATGTAGCATGGCCTTGTTACCCAGATAATGATGTTTAACCTTTTTACAATTTTGTTTATTTAAATGACAGTATTGTGACACACAGAAAAAGAATAATGATCATAAAAGACCTGATTTCACTCTGGAAACCAAAGAGAACATGTTAGGTTCCACAGGTTCAACAACACAGAAATGTATACCAAATCAATATAAAGTAAAACGTTACACACCAACTCTCAGGTTTACATGTTTATTTATAAGATCACATGATAACACGAAGTCCACTGAAATATGTCAGAATAGATGCAATTGTTTTGCTCTTGTTCAAAGCTTTATTATCTAACGCTCAGCATTAATACACAACCATAACAAAATAAAAAATATTACACTGCACCTGCAATTTGCTCAGCAGAGTGAATCTCTATAGTAAAGTAAAATCCAGATTTATAAATATGAACATTTCTGTGTCATTTTAATCCTTCCAACAACACAGTGACACCGCTGAGCTTCAACTCCGACATCTCAGTGGGATGTAAGCTACAGAATGACGGCATTACATGCCAAAGTGGGAACGACAATTAGTTGGCACCAAGAAATGCACTGTAAATACTCTTAACTGTACAATACGAAATTCATATGGGATCACAAGTGCTGATGCCACCGTCCCAGTCTGCATCTGCGCACTGAACAAGGGCTGCGTTCTTTCGCTTGGCGGCGACGCGCCTACAGGAAATACGGCGTGGTCGTTCGGGGGGGGATGACCCGCTCGGAGTCCGGCACCGCCCGGAAGAGCTTGGGCTCTCTCGTGTTGGCGTCTTTGAAGACCATGATGGAGGCGATGTTGCCGCAGCGATAGCAGTAGTTGGGAGCCGACCACACCGTGACCAGCTTCTCGTCGAACATGAACTTGTAGCCTTCGTGGACCAGTTGGTGCGCCCTGCAGATCAGCTTCAGGTTGTTGATGTGAACAAACTGCAGAGAGAGAAACAAACGGTGGGGAGGAAGAGGGTGAAAACCGGAAAAAACACTGAGAATACTCATCCTCTCCTTTTCTTTGGTGACACCCAAAGGACAGGGAAAGGCAGTTGGCCCGTCTGTAAGTCCCGCCCTCAAACGCAGACCAGCCAATCACGTCGTACACGGTTCAGACACATCCTGACCAATGGGTTCATGACTTTAAACCAAAAGTCCATGACAAACATTTAGTGAAGTCTGGGTGTAAACAGTAAAAAGTGAGTAAATGTAGTATTTAAACTAACAATGAGAACACAAAGCATACAGTAAACCTTAAATGACACAAATGAATGAGACAATAGTTTGATTAAAAGAATAAACATTTATATAGATGCCTGTATGTATGCCTGCTTATATTCTGAGTCTTTCTTTTAAAAGCATATTCATTATTTCAAACTCAGCGTAAATGAACGTCATGAACACATGAATATAACACATTTACATGACTTTTACTAAACTTTTGGTATTTTTATTTTTTTCAAGGACTTTTCCAGACCTGGAAATAACCATTTTAAAATTCAATGACTTTTCCAGGTTTTCCATGAGCGTAAGAGCCCTGCCTTCTTTTCTTTGGTGACACCCAAAGGACGGTGAGAGGCAATTGGCCCGTCTCTAAGTCCCGCCCTCAAACGCTGACCGGCCAATCACTCTCATATTCTAGAGGAAGTTAAAGCAACTTACCTCGTTGGTGACCTTTGCCCCAAAGAGCCAGCCAGCTCCTCTGGGGCTGATGGCCCAGGTGTCCACGTCTTCGGGGTCGGACCACACCAGGTCACAGAACGCTCCTTTGTGGGGGATCTCCTGGTTCCGCTCGATGGTTCGGATTTGATCCAGAGTTTTTATGTCGGGGGAGAGGCCTCCGTGCACACACAGGATCTGCTCATCCATCAGCTGACAACGCAGAAGAGTCAAATATATTCAATATATTAAAAGGGAAAAAGAAGTCTGCTGAAGAACAGTGAAACGTTTGAAATGAGGTAAGAGATACGGACAGATATAAATATAATAGATCAAAATGCTTCCATGTTTGTGTTTGCTAAGAATAACAGTCTAAAGATGAGCTGCTGTTAAACCGATAGTTGATAGAACAGCAAACAGTGGTTAGTTTGTTCATTGAGTGAAAGGTTTTATTTGTGATGATTCCTCTTTGGAGTGTATACAGCATCAAACTGGCAGTATTGATGGAGGTGAAGGTGAAGACGGATGGATGAATATTCACAACAAACCAAATGAAGTGGAAATCTACTTCTCATGTAGATGCTAATAAAAAATGGTCCAACTCAAGACATGTTGAGACAGAATGTCCCCGTTCTGCTATCTTTGAGCTTATAAATGCAACCCAGGTCCATCCTGTCCTCCATGAGCAACGCTCTCGCCTCAGAGAGAACCCAACATGAGCCTCATTCCAGGCTTTCAAAGCATGAAGAAGCATCATTCATAAAGTCACGGCAGCCATCTTTGTTTTGAGATGACAACAAATGAACACGTCAATACTTACAGCTGCTACGGTCAACATATCAAACACTTTGGTGCAGTAACGCCAGGCATTTGCATTCCCATACTTGGTCTGGCACTCATCTGGAAGACAAACAAGAGCTCCCTTATTTCCGGCAGTAAGGTGTGATGATAGTCCAGGGAGTGAGGGCAGTCATCATCTCACCATAAAAGCCGTAGACTTGGGTGATCTGTCGGCTCTCGTGGTTTCCACGAAGGAGAGTGATGCGGTCGGGCCATTTGGCTTTCAGCACCAGCAGGTAGGTGAAGGTCTCCAGGCTGTAATACCCTCGGTCCACAAAGTCGCCCTGCAGAGGACGCAGGTAATTACCAACAGACAGGAGAACATTGCTGCCTACGGCATTAAGACTTTAGAAAAAGTCGCCGCTTGCCAGATCCTCTGACTGATAATCATTGTACAAGTTTACACTTATGTTTATCTACACTTCACACTTCATAAACTTACATACATCATTTGCACTCCCCTATTGTTTGTTTTATTTACACCTCACACACTTCATATACACATACATACTTTGCATTTTTGCACTTCTACTGTTTACATTTAATTTAATAAAAAAAATGTTTTTCTTCCTTTCACCCCAGCTATTTCATTTTATTTTATTTTGTATTATTATGATTGTATACATATCTTTCATCCCTGTTGTTTTTATATCTTATTTTTGTCTGTAAATTGCTGCTACGTCGACACCAAATTTCCCCTCGGGGATTAATAAAGTACATATTCATTCATTCATTCATTCATGCATTCAAAACATCAGATGAACAGAAGGAGTGAAGACAGAAGCGTCTCGAGTGTAAACTGATTTCCATGTACCAACCATAAATATGTAATTTGTGTCCGGAACCTGGCCGCCAGTCCGGAAGAGTTCACAGAGATCATAGAACTAAGGAGCAGAGAGAAACCAGTGTCAGGCATTACGTTGCACATGTACAACAGGCCAGATCTCACATGCTGCGTGTGCTCAGCAACATGAGGCCATGCGCTTCTCGTTGGGTCATACCTGTCCATGTATGTCCCCGCAGACTGTTACAGGGGTGGAAACGGGCTGGACGTTGGACTCCTCCAGCAGGAGGTCACACACGTAGTCACATAACCTCTGAATGGACGAAAACACAAAACAGACAGAAGGGAGTCAGTCGGCATTCAGAATTGGCGTTCTGTGGCTTTAAAATGTGACAACTTTCATGCAAATCTTCTTCTTTCCTCTGAGACATTGTTTACTTTGTCAGACTGCGACACCGAGACTATTACACTCCTCTCACAGGACCAAGACACTGGTACCTGTGGCCCCATTACTGAAACCACTGAGTCATGCAGCATTGAACCGGGAACAATTCAGTCAGACGAGAGACGGCATTTGATACTCGGTACTAGCATTATAAGAATATAGTTAATATTAGAGTAGATGTGGCACCATGTAATTCATGAGTTATGAAGGTCAACGCAGTATATGTATATACAGCGTACTCATTGTCCTCAGTTTGACGTTTTCAGGTCATCAGTGAGACTCAAGGGCAACTCTAACAGTGAGAATTATGATGACTTTAACAAAGCTCCAATTGCTTTTGGTCTCCTAAAATTGCAGAGCTAGGGTTTTGGCAATTAACAAGAGACAAAACTCTCTGGGATGAATGCACCGGATAACAGACTGGTAACAGACTGATAACAGAACAATAAGACTGGTAACAAACTGATAATAGAACAATAACAGACCGGTAACAGACTGGTAACAGACTGATAGTAGAACAATAAGACTGGTAACAAACTGATAATAGAACAATAACAGACTGGTAACAGACTGATAATAGAACAATAAGACTGGTAACAAACTGATAATAGAACAATAAGACTGGTAACAAACTGATAATAGAACAATAACAGACTGGTAACAAACTGATAATAGAACAATAACAGACTGGTAACAGACTGATAATAGAACAATAACAGACTGGTAACAGACTGATAATAGAACAATAAGACTGGTAACAGACTGATAATAGAACAATAAGACTGGTAACAAACTGATAATAGAACAATAACAGACTGGTAACAGACTGATAATAGAACAATAAGACTGGTAACAAACTGATAATAGAACAATAACAGACTGGTAACAGACTGATAATAGAACAATAAGACTGGTAACAAACTGATAATAGAACAAGAACAGACCGGTAACAGACTGGTAACAAACTGATAATAGAACAAGAACAGACCGGTAACAGACTGGTAACAAACTGATAATAGAACAAGAACAGACCGGTAACAGACTGGTAACAAACTGATAATAGAACAAGAACAGACCGGTAACAGACTGGCAACAAACTGATAATAGAACAAGAACAGACCGGTAACAGACTGGTAACAAACTGATAATAGAACAAGAACAGACCGGTAACAGACTGGTAACAAACTGATAATAGAACAAGAACAGACCGGTAACAGACTGGTAACAGACTGATAGTAGAACAATAAGACTGGTAACAAACTGATAATAGAACAATAACAGACTGGTAACAGACTGATAATAGAACAATAAGACTGGTAACAAACTGATAATAGAACAAGAACAGACCGGTAACAGACTGGTAACAAACTTATAATAGAACAATAACAGACTGGTAACAGACTGATAATAGAACAATAACAGACTGGTAACAGACTGATAATAGAACAATAACAGACTGATAACAGACTGATAATAGAACAATAACAGACTGGTAACAGACTGATAATAGAACAATAACAGACTGGAAACAGACTGATAATAGACTGATAATAGAACAATAACAGACCGGTAACAGACTGATAACAGACAGATAATAGAACAATAACAGACCGGTAACAGACAGATAATAGAACAATAACAGACAGATAATAGAACAATAACAGACCGGTAACAGGCAGATAATAGAACAATAACAGACCGGTAACAGACTGGTAACAGACTGGTAACATACTGATAATAGGCTGATAACAGACTGGTCACAGACTGATAGCAGACTGATAATAGACTGGTAACAGACTGATAATAGAACAATAACAGACTGGTAACAGACTGATAATATAACAATAACAGACTGGTAACAGACTGATAATAGAACAATAACAGACCGGTAACAGACTGGTAACAGACTGATAATAGAACAATAACAGACTGGTAACAGACTGATAATAGAACAATAACAGACTGGTAACAGACTGATAATAGAACAATAACAGACCGGTAACAGACAGATAATAGAACAATAACAGACCGGTAACAGACTGATAATAGAACAATAACAGACTGGTAACAGACTGATAATAGAACAATAACAGACTGGTAACAGACTGATAATAGAACAATAACAGACTGGTAACAGACTGATAATAGAACAATAACAGACCGGTAACAGACAGATAATAGAACAATAACAGACCGGTAACAGACAGATAATAGAACAATAACAGACCGGTAACAGACTGGTAACAGACTGATAATAGAACAATAACAGACTGGTAACAGACTGATAATAGAACAATAACAGACTGGTAACAGACTGATAATAGAACAATAACAGACCGGTAACAGACAGATAATAGAACAATAACAGACCGGTAACAGACTGGTAATAGAACAATAACAGACCGATAACAGGCCAGCAACAGACTGGTAACAGAACAATAACAGACTGGTAACAGACTGATAATAGAACAATAACAGACCGGTAACAGACTGGTAACAGACTGATAATAGAACAATAACAGACTGGTAACAGACTGATAATAGAACAATAACAGACCGGTAACAGACTGGTAACAGAACAATAACAGACTGATAACAGACTGGTAACAGAACAATAACAGACCGGTAACAGACTCGTAATAGAACAATAACAGACTGATAACAGACTGGTAACAGAACAATAACAGACCGGTAACAGACTCGTAATAGAACAATAACAGACTGGTAACAGACTGGTAACAGAACAATAACAGACCGGTAACAGACTGGTAATAGAACAATAACAGACCGATAACAGGCCAGTAACAGACTGGTAACAGAACAATAACAGACTGGTAACAGAACAATAACAGACCGGCAACAGACTGGTAACAGAACAATAACAGACTGGTAACAGACTGGTAACAGAACAATAACAGACTGGTAACAGAACAATAACAGACCGGTAACAGACTCGTAACAGAACAATAACAGACTGGTAACAGACTGGTACTGGTAACAGAACAATAATAGACTGGTAACAGACTGGTACTGGTAATAGAACAATAACAGACTGATAACAGACGGGTAACAGACAGAACAATAACAGACCGCTAAAAGGCCGATACCAGACGGGTAACAGACGGGTAACAGACCGGTAACATGTCATACCCATCACGTAACTTTACACATGTGGCTCACTGCTCTCTCTTCTGATCCTTTAGTCGGACTGTATTTAGCTTTTGATGCTAAACTGAACCCATTTGGACGCGTTTGACTGGCTAGCCGCACTAGCTAGCCCCTCACTAGCTAGCTCTCCTGAGCTAACAGTTAGTGACGCCGTTACCACGCAGCACGCGGGTCACGTGTCTCAGTCAAAGACATTTCTATGAAGTCACGTTTACCTTGAGGTCGTTTTCTGGGAGGTATTTACACTGTTTTGCAATCTCCGCATATTTATCCAGATCCAGAGGCGCCATGGTGCCGAGCTAGTCGTCACGCGCAACTTCCTGCAACAATTGAGAGAGTGTCTCACTACTGCCACCTGTCGGCTGTGGGGAGGAAGACGCCTCAGCAGCGTCATGTTTTCATGTATGAAAACCAAAGAAATGCATGTCCTCTGTCCTCTGTCCTCTTGCCAGTTTATAAACATTATAACGTCGTTTGCTGAAGTATTTATTTGATTGTTCCCACCAGAAGTTTAAATTTATTATTATTAATTGTTGTATTCAATAATTTGCACAATACAATTTCATAAACTGACAGTAGCAAACGGCAAAATACATTAATTTACAGTTAATCCAACAAGTCAGTGTGAGAGAAGAAGAAAAACAAAAAAAACACAAACAAAAGAAAGACAAAGCATAACATTAAATGAAGGCACGATTGTGTAATTACAAACATATATTATTGTGTAATTATATAATATATATTATATTGTGTAATTATATTATATATTATATAGTGTAATTACAAACATATATTACTGGCAACGCATGCCGCTACAGTTTCTCATGGGCTTTTTTAATAATGTTTTTCCCACAGTGATAATGTGCCTGACTTGAATAACAGGTCTCATTACCGGAAGTATAATCTTGAGGGTTCCTCGTGATGCTCATTGTGCACTTTTGGAAATAATACAGATCTGACTTCACGAGCACATAAAGTTTTATCAGGCTGGGTTCAAAAGACAGGAAAACAATAGAAGATGAAGAATTAATGATATTGTTGATTACATAAAGAAAGGCTACAATTCAACATCAAACTATTTCATTAAACATAGATGCAGCTTCACATTATGACCACTGGAGGGCACAATAACCCACAAAGTAATGTTCCTCATGAATTGACCAGATATGCTATTGTCTGCTTTCCACTAGAAACACAGTTATATCGATTATAGACATGCCATTCAAAACTAAAAGCCCTATGAGTTGTTTGCTTGGTTGTTTGCTCAACTTTGCCATTGAAATACCACTCTAAATTATCAATCACCTGCACCCAGAATGCACCTGTGAAAACACCTGTAATTAATCAGATCACGAGAAACCAGAGCGTAACCACTCCAGGATCAGGTTACTGTGTTGTACTGTAAACAGAATACAGTTATACTAACAATGCACTGCATTCTGTTTACAGTACAACACAGCAAGTATGTTCATGTCGCCTTGATACTGTTATGAGTATGAGAATAAACACCTTGGATGTGTCATCATAGTCTATATTTACTATATAATACAAGTGAAAATGACTCTCTGGATATAAGTGTGTCATACTCAGCACAGTGGGCAGTTGTGGAAAGAATAAGTGTCTATAAAATTGTGCAGAATACAATAGTTAGAAGAGCTTATATAATTGTGAAAGAGTGTTTGCTTTTGCAAGAGATGTAGGTTTGTTTGTATTTTGTGTTTATGTGTGTGGCGTTAGATTTGACAAAGAGGGCCCTTGTTTGTTTCAGACATTGTTTAACTAAATGCACCAAACCTACCAAGAGACAATGTCATACTGTCCCTTTTGATGAAGACATTAGAATGAAGACATCAAATATATAATCGTGACGTGCGAAAAATATGCTGTAAGCTTCAGGCACGCAGTTCTATGTGTTTACACACGAACACACACACGCACACACACACGCACACACACACACACACACACACACACACACACACACACACACACACACACACACACACACACACACACACACACACACCTATTGGACTCCTAAATAAAGGAGGGGTTTTCCTATGTAAATAAAGGAGGGGTTTTCCTATGTAAATAAAGGAGGGGTTTCCTATTTAACCGAACCGTCAATGAAAATGTATTACTTTTTTAATGAGTAATTCCAGGAATGTGTGCAATGTGTCTGCAAGCCCAGACAAAGGTGATGCCTTCACGGACCAGGACTCTCCTCCGGCCCTGTGGAGGGTCAGTCACGTGCACACGTGATGCATCACCAACATCATTCTATCTTTACCAAATATACTTCCTCGAGTTGGTCACTCAACGCAGCCAAAAGGTTTATGTTAAGATAATCTTCAGACGTTGGATAATTTCGACATATTGCGTTTCGCAGGGTGTCTGTGCGTCTGTCCAACCAGCGAACGCGCGAGCGCCCTGAAGACACTCTTCGAGGGCTCCTATTGGCTGAGGGCCCGCCCATCAGGCGGCCAGCATGGTAGGTTGCAGCGCAGCGTAGTGTTGATGTGGTTCACAGGGCAGCTCACAGCAGCGTACGCCGCCGGGGACATCAATGGTGGAGGACGCGGGTCTGAGAGAGACCACTACTGCGGCTTAATGGAGAGCTGAAAGAGAATATGAGGTTCACGTCCTTAATGATGTACATATCTCCGGCTCTGCTATTTATTTTGTACGTATTTGCCGGGTTTTCTGACGCCGCTCCCCGCATCAGTCCCTACGATGCGCCGCCTCTCTCCGGGAAGCCCGGCTCAGCCTCCGACACCCGGGACTCCGTCCTGCCCGACCCGCCTCGTCCTGTGGGGCCTCTAACCGAACAACCACCGTCACCTGCCATTGTTTCTTCCGGCCCGACCACCACCACCACCAACCCTCTCACTGCACCCGCCTTCCACCCTCCAACCCCGGACCCGACCGCCGCCACCACCACGGCCCCGGATACCGGACTAATCCCGGCCGCCGACGAGCAAATAGCAGCGCCGGTTCCCAGATCCCCCGGCAAACGATCCACCGATGCACACACGTCCCCCTTCGCCCCGGAGAAGCGGCTGCAGACCATGGTGTCCGTGGTGTCCCAGCGCACGGCCAACGACGCCTGGCCCGCAGACGGCACCGGCCCGTCCGGTACCTCCGTAGAGAGCCAAGGTGAGTCCCGCAGCTTCCGGTAAAGACGGTAACGATAAGCTGCCTTTTTTAGCTCATTCATATTCCGAATAGGGGTCCGCGAAGGAGGAGACATCCGCGTCTCTTTTGGGCTGTCAGAGAGCAGGAGGCCGCCCGGGCTTTGACGCACAATGGACCCCTCCAGACCTGATCCCCCAGACCTGATCCCCCAGACCTGATCCCCCAGACCTGATCCCCCAGACCTGATCCCCCAGACCTGATCCTGGTCTCGTGCACTATGGGTCTGGGCTGCACAGATAGGATCTTCATCTCATGCACTACGGGTCCTCCTGCGTCTGTCTGTGCAGCCTAGTGTTCCAGAACACGTCTATTATCGGACAAGTGCCACATATTACTGTGTGTGTGTGTGTGTGTGTGTGTGTGTGTGTGTGTGTGTGTGTGTGTGTGTGTCAGTGCAGACCCGGGTCCTTTTGTGCTCCTCCAGACGGGTGTGATGTTGACAGGAGCCGCTGCTTCCCCTCATCCTCTATTGTTGTGTGCACCACAGACACAAAACAAGGCCGTGCAGCCAAAATGGCCAAGCAGGGCCCGAAGGAGCCCCTCCTCACCTCCCGCCTCCATGTGGATGTGTTGTTCTCTGCGGGCCCGTCCCAAAAAGGGCTCTTTGATGGGAGGGGAAAGTCTGCCGAAGCCACATCGCTCCCTCTGTTCATTCCTCCTAAACTACATGTATTAAACCAGCTTGGGACTGGTCCCCTGCAAGTGTTAGGATTATACATCTGATATTAAGATGTAACAAACGGAAAATATTGGTTTCACTTTATTCAGACTTTAGGATGTGTACTGTACATTTAAGTGCAATTTATCAAAGATACGCTCAAACCAGATTCAAGTTTAAATTTAGAAAATTCACTTCTTGATATTTACAAACAACCACAGTTGGCAATATCTGTTTCTTCCCAGAAAATGCCACGTGCTAGTTTGAACTTCACGGCGTTCCCAAACCAGAACACGACCCTCGTTCTGGTCCGTGTCCTGACTGCTGGCCTCTCGCATCGGGGTCCAACCCAGTCGTGTTTCTACAACGACCCTTTGTTCTCCCGCCGTGTCCGGCCTCGCTGTCAGCGTTCATCTCACAGAGAGGCGGCTGGGACCATACATTGCTGGTTGTAATGTTGAGGCGGGACGGAGGTTCTGATTGATCTCCATGGTGCACCTCGCCGCTCTCAAACGAGCGCCGAGTGGCCGGTTAAAGAGATCCAGATGTCGGGAGGAATATTCTGTCTGCTGTGACGCTTGTGAATAGATTTTAATGATATATTGTATTTGGTGCTGACATCCTTCTGAACAGTTTACATTTTTTAAATGTTCTATTTACTCGATTAAGTCGTTCTTTTACTTGCAAAAAAGGCCCGACATGGTTTCCAGCTGCTCGGTTGTGAAGATTTACAGCTTTTCTTTGTCTCGTGTGACAGGGAACTTTCTATGTTTGGGCTTCGGATGACGCGCAATGAGAAAAACATTCGGCTTCAGGAAATTGTGACGACCGTTTTATACACCGATCAAGAAAGCAGGGTCCGACTAATCCATCAATCTGCATACTGAAGTTAGTATTTTGCGTCCGCGTTGCAGATAAAATGGCGGCGTGAAGCTGCCGCTGTTATTTGTTAGCGTTCTTTTGGACCCCGAAGTCCAAAAGAAGTCTTGTTCCTCACATCAAGCCTCAGCATACTCATTGAAAGCCCCTGCAGGAATCTCAGCAGCCTTCATTGTTCTAGGTGAAGGCTTAGAACAATGAAGTAAAGCACATCAACAAAGGCGTCACCTGGTCCGCCGCCGCCTCGCCCAACACACATTCTCAGACGCGAGGTGTGTTTTGACGCGCTCTCCTTCCTTCAACAGTCTCTGTGCGCACTGACGCGGATCACGTGGTTTGACATACAAACCCAAATGCTAAGTACAAGGAATGTTTCCGTGCCGGAGCGCCTTTCCTCCGCCGTGGTTTCCATCGGCAGCGGCGGAAGGTCGAGAGAGGACTTCTGAGCCGGGACTTGTGTCTTCGCCTTCGGGGTGTGAACACCAGCACCGCGTCGCAGCAGACAGCGACATCAGAGAGAGGTGAACTCAGTTTCACCCCTTCTCCCCGCTACACGCAGGTCCAGTCCCATCCACATCAAACCTGTCGTGTGGCCTGAAGACCCCCCACACCTAGTGGGAGCCCGGCGCGCGAGGTGATACGCATTCACCCGAGCTCACGCATTCTCAGGCCCTGATCGAGGCCGACAGTTCTTCAGTGGACTCCACAGGCTTTCATTATCATTGGCCCGTCTCGGGTCCATAAAAGTCCAAGCGTCAGTGAAAGAGGAGATTATTCTGAGTGAATGCTCTCGCGGCCAGCCGTCCTTCTGGCTTCGTCAAACTGCTAGCTGAGGTTTTGTGTGCTACCTGTATGCATACGTACGAGAGCAGCGCTTTTATTTGTCCCTCGCAGCTCTTGTCTGTCTGAGCACAGCGTGGAGACACACCTAACCCGATCACATGAATAATAGATAGCCACTCGGTACTCTGCGGGGTCCTTCACACGTCTGTCATTGTATCCTCTGGCTTCTTTCAGTGCACCGGTTTGAACTGGTAAAACCCTCCGTTGATGACTCAGCTGGACTCGCTCTACCAGGTTGCTATCTCTGTTTGAGACTCACATTTTCATGAGGTGAAGTCATCATAAAACAAAATGACATCATATAGTGCAAGGCAGAGCTGATGCCAGTGTTGACCTTTCAGACGCATGATGAGGACGCATGATGAGGAGGCCTCTTGTGCTCGTACGTTTGATATCTGGAGTCCCAACCCACACACTGTGCCATAAGACCACCTTTCAGTTTGGTGGAGCTGGACCAGGAAGCATTCCCACCTGGCTGTCCTTCCTGTCACATGCAGGCTGCAGTCGAATGCTGCAAGAGTTCCTCCTAGCGTCCTTTCCTAACCACTTCTCCTTGACCTCTGTGGAAACGTCACAGGGTCAAGGAAAGATGGGAAGGAGACTTCATGAGGAGTTAGGAGAAGACAACCGTGTGTTTAGAGGATCAGACTTTCACTAACGACGTAGTTCTGGTGTTAGTGACGTCTGCAGCGGAGAAACTACAATGTTCAGGAAATGGACTACAAAACAGAACCTCTTAGAACTCTGTTCTTACAGAGTTGTGTCATAACGACATAAACAACCGTATCATATATTACTTTATTAACATAAACAACATGTTCATATATTACTTTATTAACATGAACAACCGTATCATATATTACTTTATTAATATAAACAACATGTTCATATATTACTTTATTAATATAAACAACATGTTCATATATTACTTTATTAATATAAACAACATGTTCATATATTACTTTATTAACATAAACAACATGTTCATATATTACTTTATTAACATAAACAACATGTTCATATATTACTTTATTAATATAAACAACATGTTCATATATTACTTTATTAATATAAACAACATGTTCATATATTACTTTATTAATATAAACAACATGTTCATATATTACTTTATTAATATAAACAACATGTTCATATATTACTTTATTAACATAAACAACATGTTCATATATTACTTTATTAATATAAACAACATGTTCATATATTACTTTATTAATATAAACAACATGTTCATATATTACTTTATTAACATAAACAACATGTTCATATATTACTTTATTAATATAAACAACATGTTCATATATTACTTTATTAATATAAACAACATGTTCATATATTACTTTATTAATATAAACAACATGTTCATATATTACTTTATTAATATAAACAACATGTTCATATATTACTTTATTAACATAAACAACATGTTCATATATTACTTTATTAACATAAACAACATGTTCATATATTACTTTATTAATATAAACAACATGTTCATATATTACTTTATTAATATAAACAACATGTTCATATATTACTTTATTAATATAAACAACATGTTCATATATTACTTTATTAACATAAACAACATGTTCATATATTACTTTATTAACATAAACAACATGTTCGTATATTACTTTATTAACATAAACAACATGTTCATATATTACTTTATTAACATAAACAACATGTTCATATATTACTTTATTAACATAAACAACATGTTCATATATTACTTTATTAACATAAACAACATGTTCATATATTACTTTATTAACATAAACAACATGTTCATATATTACTTTATTTACATAAACAACATGTTCATATATTACTTTATTAACATAAACAACCTGTTCATATATTACTTTATTTACATAAACAACATGTTCATATATTACTTTATTAACATAAACAACATGTTCATATATTACTTTATTAACATAAACAACATGTTCATATATTACTTTTATTTACATAAACAACCTGTTCATATATTACTTTTATTTACATAAACAACCTGCTCATATATTACTTTATTAACATAAACAACATGTTCATATATTACTTTTATTTACATAAACAACCTGTTCATATATTACTTTTATTTACATAAACAACCTGCTCATATATTACTTTATTAACATAAACAACATGTTCATATATTACTTTATTAACATAAACAACCTGTTCATATATTACTTTTATTTACATAAACAACCTGTTCATATATTACTTTATTAACATAAACAACCTGTTCATATATTACTTTATTTACATAAACAACCTGTTCATATATTACTTTTATTTACATAAACAACCTGCTCATATATTACTTTATTAACATAAACCCGGTCCTTCTATGGATTGATTGGAGGGAAGAATATGGACAAAGAAAGTGAATTAGCAACTCCCACTGTGTACTAGGCAGCTCCCAGGATGATGCAAGAAGACAGTGGATGGAGCGGCCATCTTTCAGTGAGTTAGTGCTAAGTTAATGCTCCTGGATATGGTCACACGAGGCCACCGTCCAATGAGATGCCTGCACTCAGCCCTGAAGGAGTATGCAATGTCACCATTTAGGTGATGGCATTGAACATATTGAAAGTAGGCTGGGTGGTATGGGCAAAAATTTATATCACGGTATTTTGTAAGATTTTGGCAGTTTCACGGTATATTTTCACAGTATTTTCAAAGGACTGCTGGCCAACTGAACAGCTGTTAGAGGTGAGCAGCTGTTAGTACGTTGGTACATAGAGGGTGTTAGGAAGCCAACAAGGAGGGACTTAGGACCCAGGGGAATGTAGGTGAAAAGAAACTGGAGTTTCTTCTTGGTGTGATAGTGGGCGAGCTCTACCCAGCATGCAGTTCGGCGGTGTAATTTTATAAATGTGCAATTATTACAAATTGTTCCAAATTGTTTATGTGTCACAAACTGTTGAGTCGTGGTGTTTTACCTGTTAAAGAGCGTTAGCTGTTGGTTATTAATTGTTCTTATAACACAATGCTGCAGTTTGTAGTACGATGGTGAACTCTGGTACTTTAGAGAAGCACAATGACTTCTCCATTTCCAAACACAGTGTTTCTCTGTCTCTAAAGGGCGAAGGTGAAGCACCCAAAACAGGAAGCTGACGGGTGTTTCAGTCTCTGTAGGCGGACCGGCTTCAGTCGAAGGGAAATTAATGGATTCTAATGAGAAACTCATTCTAACCGCTGATTGCTGAGCTGGGTGAAGTCTCCCTGTTAGATGAGTTTAATTGAAGCGCTAATAAAATTTAATTTGCAGCATTATTGTTGGCGCCGCTGTAGCCAAGACAACAGGATCACTTTCCTTTACCATTTCCCCGTAGAACCTAGAACCTCCAACAACACGGGACGCTGCATTTGGTTTCCCGCGGTCCGTTGGGTTGTTCCACCGTTTCCTCTTCTGGGGATAAGCGCTTCCTCTCTGAGCGCCACCGATGCCACCAGGGTGGACGTACTTCCTTTGTGCCAAATGATCAAGACTTTAATTTAATAATAACAAGTTTTTTTATATTTCTATAGCACTTTTCAAGCTTAGGCACAAAGGCTACGGATTAATGAATAAATACAAATCAGAAAATTAACAGAAAATAAAACTCTTTTGAAGAAAATTGACTACAAATTAAAGAACAGTCTTGAATTTTAAAAGAAAAGATCAAAATATATGTGCATAAAACATGCATAAAGAACACAAATGTAAATTCCCATATATTGTATTACTCTTTATATAAATCATTTATTCTGCTGTAACTCTGTTACGTTGTTCATTCTGGCCACATGACATCTATTGCTTCTGTCCATCCGGGGAGAGGGATCCTCCTCTGTTGCTCTCCCTCAGGTTTCGTCCCCTTTTTTCCCTGTGAAAGGGTTTTTACTGTCTTTATTGGGGGAGTTGTTCCTGATCCGATGTGAGGTCCCGGGACAGGATGTTATGTTTACAGACTGTAAAGCCCTACAGGCAAACTTGTATTTGTGATTATGGGCTCTATAAAATAAACTGAATTGAATGTTCAGAGTACCTCCTCTTCTCATGTATTGTGTCTCCCTCCCATCTCTCCACCAGAGGCTCTTTGTAACTGCAGCAGTGGTGAAGAGGGCATCTTGGATCCGGACGAGTGTGACCGGAGTACCGGTCAGTGTTCCTGTGTGTCGGGCTACACCGGTCTGCAGTGCGAGGACTGCGAGGAGGGACACTTCACCAACGGCACCAGCGGCTGCCTGGCCTGCGCCTGCGACTCCTCCGGCGCAGTGAACAACCTCTGTGACAGGTCAGCCATGTTGGCTTGTTTGTTTGGTCAACATACCGACGCTCTGTGTTTGGCTGCAAAGTGGTCACCTCAGCAGAAATGCATTGGGTTGAGTCTATATTTGGATAACGGTTATTGGTTTGCTAGTTTCCAGTTTGTTCCCACTGCATGCATATCCTTGGCCTCTTGGTTCACACACTGTTAACCGGATTGACTCGGCTCAGTGATACGATTCATGAAGGAGATCAGGTGATATGATTCATGAAGGAGATCAGGAGATAAAATTCATGAAGGAGATCAGGAGATACAATTCATGAAGTAGATCAGGAGATAAAATTCATGAAGTAGATCAGGAGATACAATTCATAAAGGAGATCAGGTGATACGTGTTATTCTCAGGAGATGTAGAGACTAAAACGGAGCTAAAAGGAGAGTGAATATTGACTTGTATTTGTTTGGTGGCCTGAAACATGAATGCAAAAAAAGGCGAATAAACAGTTGTTTATTGTGTGAATAGACAATGTTTTGCTAACATGACTTAGTATGGTAATAATACATCAATGCGCCACATGAAAAACAAGTACAGCTTGGTCCTGGCATGGCCTAACCGCCACAACTTCAATGAAATCTGACGACAAATGAGACACACTCTTGTCTGTGAGGGTAAATTACTTGAGAAGCAAGTTGCTATTGTTTGATTATATTTCCAACCAGCCGGTACTGAGAGGACCTGCTATTCCAGCTGCATTAGCATTAGCACTAGCATTAACACTAGCATTAGCTTTAACACTAGCATTAACATTAGCACTAGCATTAGCACTAGCATTTGCATTAGCACTAGCATTAGCTGTGTAGTAGTTGCATGTGGGTCTCATCCACATTTGCTGAAAAGTCATGTGATTGGATGGAGATAACCAAACTGTTTCCAGACATAGATTAAGATGATATGAAGTTAGAACAAGGCATTTATAGATATATAAAGTTACAGGTGGTTATGGTAGCTAATACGTAGCACAGTGATGTGACATTTCTGTATTGGGTTTTAGAGCGTTTTACTGGAATATTGCTGCTGACCCAAGACACTGGTTGAACTTTAGTTTGCTCTAGACGCAGGTCTTTGGGTGTATTTGAAGTGGACAACACAGAGCACACAACGTGCTCACCGAGCCTTCAGTAACTGGGAAGCAGCCAGTAGGACTGGCAGCTCACCACAGCCGTCTGCAGAGCGCAGGAACAACAGGACCGCTAATTGTGTCACTGATCTAAACCTGGAAACAAATCCTGTTTGTCAGACTGTTGAGATGTATTTGTAGCCTTACTGAATATGTTCAGGTATCTCTCATACATATATATATACATATATATACGTATATATATATATATATATATATATATATATATATATATATATATATATATATATATATATATATATGTATATATACATATATATATATGTATATATATATATATATATATATATATATATATATACGTATATATATGTATATATACATATATATATATGTATATATATATATATATATTGTGAAAATCTGTTCAGATCCTGGGAGGT
This sequence comes from Taurulus bubalis, assembly GCF_910589615.1. Classification (NCBI taxonomy): domain Eukaryota; kingdom Metazoa; phylum Chordata; class Actinopteri; order Perciformes; family Cottidae; genus Taurulus; species Taurulus bubalis. Next base: position 29,041,879 of record NC_136596.1, read on the forward strand.
GGTGGGAAATGAGGTCCGGGATCCAAAAGAATTAAAGTAAAAGTATATTTAATAAAAAATGATAGACAGCTTATGCTCCCGCACGGGCCCTTTAAATCCACGGCGCACTTCGGACACAGGTCCGAACAGTTCGCTGGGCGGGTTAAAAGAGGACGAGCGTTCGCGCACCAGTTAGTTTTCAACTCATTCGTGGGACCTAGAGTCCTTCCTATTGGTTTAATCTTTTATTACCTTTCTAAACATATTATTGGCACTGCCGTTTTCAGGGGCGCAAATAGACTACTTCTTCTTCCGTCTTCCGTCTTCCGTCTTCTTCTTCAAAAAGGGTAGTGTCCATTGTCCCAAAAGTCAATATTCGGCTCCGCCCCCTCAGGCGAACAAGAGAACTACAACTCCTTAAGGCGGTAGTCAATATGGCATGCAGTATTTGTCTAACATTCATTCACACATCAATCATTCTACAGTAATAAAAGTGACCTTCATATGCATACAATTACAAATCCCTCATAATAATACCCCTTATTAATTATCATATTTCATGCATTGTAATGTACACACAAACAACTCATTTTACATAGATGTGCAAGTCCAAATGTGACAAACTAAGCTTAAAAAAACACTACAATTCCCTCTCTTTATACAATTCCATCGTATAAACATCTGTCACAACTCTTTATTCATCTCCCACAGTACATACATCTTAATACATTCTCGTGTCATAAACCTGTGGAAGGAAAAATTTCCTTTCTCTCTCTAAACCGTATAAAATATACGGTTTCAAAACGCAATATATCAGTGTGGTTCTATTCATCACACAGGCAAAAAATCTTAAAATCAGGAACATTTATGTGTTTTCTATGTCTGCATATCTGTCTCCGTGTGTGTGTGATTCTAATGTTCTCGGGGTGTTGGTGCATGTCTCACTGTGCATGTCATGTAAGCCCTGAAACCCTTCGCTCCTCTTCAGACATCTCCAATTTTAGTCTCTCCTTACAGCCGGTCACGCTCGCACTCCTCCATCGTCTCCCTCCGGTCTCTGTCGACTCGTTCATCTGACTCCATGTTTCTTGCTCCCACCATCTCCAGCTCCGGCAGTCTCCATCTCCAGTTATCTCGAAAACAGATCAGAACAACAGGTTCAAACACTGCATCATGATCATTTAAACTCAAACCTCAGTGTGTTGTTCTATTACTAAAGTTGTACGATACTCCCTCATACTACCTGCTCCCAGTGGGTTGCAGCTCTCTGATGTGACACCTGGAGTCTCTGGTCTGACGGTGAAGCCTTCTCGTAATGGAGGTCGGTGATGAAGTGACGGTGTGGCTGTGGAAAGAACTTAGACGCACGGAGAGGTCTCCGAGCTGGGCTCCGCTTCACAGGATATCATTTTATAATACTCTGGGGTTGGGGGTGAGTGGAACAAGGTAACACCTGATCTCTGCTCCTCCACTTCCACCTCAGGAACCATCAGCGGCATCATCAACCACTGGTCCTCCCTGGTCAGAGCTTGTTCTTAAACAGTCCAAGCATGCATCTGAACCCCTCAGGATCATTTTTAGGGTTTAGTGCAAACGGCACCGTTGCCAACTGCAGCCGTCCCCTCCTGGTCAGATTCGCCTTTAGCGGTTGGTTCTGCTGCACAGGATCTCTGGCTCAGGGAATCAATCACATGTTAATACAGTCCTTCATTAATCACTTCTCACAGTTCCTTTCACATTTAATTTCTCCTTTCTTAATGCTTTCTCTCCAAATCTCCGCTCAACGCCACCACTAACCCTTCCTTCAACCTCAAACAACAAACAACTACAAACAACTACAAACCTTCTTATCAACTTCCTTTTTTCCATTCTCCTCTTTGTTCATTCTAATGAACCAAATATTGACATCACATTCTTATCCTTTCCCAACCGTAAAAGATATGTACAAGTGTTTCTCAAAAGTATCAGTAGTACTATGTGTCAAACGATATTACTTGGTATTTGGCGTGGCCTCTCTGGAGGGCGAGTGAAGCCTTTGCAACGACTCCAAACAGCCCTAGTCCAGTGTCCACTTTAACCCCAAATAATTTGTTGACCCATGTGTTTATGCTAAAATGTGTCATGTCAGGTGGTGCATAATATTACACAATATGAACTCAGCGCAAGAGAGCTCATCTTTTTACCATTAATATTTACAACATCATATCAAACCTCTTCTGTGCAAACACTCAACCTTACCAGTCACCTGGTTCCACTGATGACACGTTCTCATCAGCTGGTGTCTGGTTGGCTCCTGTAAGACAAAAAACTCAAACCCGATTGGTTAATTAAAAAAATCTCCCCAGAGTTTGATCGCTCGATATTTTAGCTAATTCAGAGATCATCTGATTAGCTCTCTCGACTACCCTGGAATGGTGGGTCCTAGTCTGCTCCGTGTGACTATGTCATTTCTAAATATGTCCCTCTCTTGTACGTGTTTGAATGCAAAATGTGTGTGCATGTGCCATTGTCAGACCTCATCCTTCTTGGAAACCTGTCTCAGTATCAGCCACTTGACGACTGACTGTCTCTTTTTTCTTGGAGGGGGATAACTAACAGTGTTACTCACCGTTAGAATATGTCATGACTTTAACTTAATTTGAATAAAATAGTGGTCTTTTTGCTGTGGCTAAGTTAAGCCTTGAGCTGTAATACTTCAGTGGTCTCCCTCATCCCTCTCTTTTCTGAAACAATACTGTGGATCTTCATCCCATTTGATTCAGAAACCATCCCGGTGGAAAGACTTGGTTGATGGTGCAGAGCTTCCTCTTCAGCAATCTTTAGCCCAATGTCCACTTTCCCCGCAGTTATAACAGCCTTCATCATTCTTCTTATTGTCTTGTACCTTCTGCCTTTCTCCCTTCAGAGCTTTGGCCACTGCTTCATCAATCTGGATGGCTAGGTCACTCATAGCAGCCATCTGTTTCTGCACTTTTGGCCTATTCTTCGCAGCCTCGGTGTCTTTCTCTGCTATTGTCATTTTCAGCAGTCTCCTTGTCATCTTCTGGTCACCTGCACTCTCTTCTACCTCCTCGTCATTGTACTGGTTAATGTGGTGGGTGATATGTTCTCCCCACAGCTCCATTGAGGCAGTTCTGATGCCCACTGTCCCTCTCATTTTCTGCCTTATTGGGGCCGGGAGACCTTGCACAACAGCATTCATCCATAATCTCAGGCAACTCTCATCTTTGTCGTGTCTTGCGCCCGTAGATAGTTCCCATTCTTCATCAGCTCGTCTCAGGTACACCATTGCTTCTTCACTTGGCTTGAGCTTAATGCTGTCCAGATTGGCCAGGTTGGGGATATAGGGCCAATGTGCTCTGATCGCGTCGAACAGGGCGGTACCGATGGTGCCTATTTCTTGGCTGTCTGTCAAATGTTGGCACCCCGCCTTTCTCTGTACCTCCTGCAAGTCCCCCAGGCTGGAGCACTGCACCAGGATGGCTCTCAGGTCTCTTACTGCCAAGGGGGTTCCGGTGGTGGCTGCATTCAATGCTTTGATCCAGGGAGTTCCTCCTTTCGCCAGGGGAGGCAGCTTGTCAATGATGTACTTCACATCCTTGGGGTTATATGGTTTGTACTGTTTTACACCATTATTCAAAGTCAGAATTGGGGCCTGCATGTGGCGACATTGATCTTCCTCTCCCTCGACCTCCTCTTCTTGCTCACTTGATGACTGCCTTTCCTGATAATTTTTTTTCTCCTGGCGTCTCAGTCTTGTAGCTTGCTGCTCTCGCCTGCACCACAATTCTGGAACAGCTAGTTGGCCAATGAAATCAAAGGTTGTTGGGCTCTGGAATTGAGGTGAAGGGGTGCGTGAAGCATCTTGGCGTTTTGCTTTCTCTTCTGAGGTGCTTGATCTAGCAGCCTGGTGTGAAGGGGGTGGTGTGAACTGAATCTGGGCTGAGTTTCTGTTGGGAAGATGGGCTGTTGCTGGGTTTGAGTCAGAGCACGGGTGTTGGTTTCTTTGTGGGGGCGGAGTTTTGGGACTATCCCATTCTTCTCTCTGTTATATGACTGGTGCACTGCTAGGGGACCTTTGAGAGACTTCTTGTTTCCTTTGTTGTTGCTCTTGGTGCTGCTGCGACAACTGCTGCGCCGACTCCCGTTCCTCCCAGTACTGTCTGTGTGCTTGACTTTGGGCATGAAGACCAAGAAACGATGAATTCTCCAGATCCGTCTCAGTTTCTCCAGTCGCACCCTGTGTCTGGGGGCTTGGAGAGTGGGGGGTTGGAGGGTGGGGGCTGTCGTCTTTTGGGGTTTTTGCATATCGCCCCTCTTCAATGGTCCTCTCTAAGTATGCAACCCTTTCCATCAGTGTTTCAACGCTGTGGCTCTGCAGGAAGCTGCGATCATGTTCTACCTCCACAGTGCCTCCCTTTATTTTCACTATTGCCGCCATGGTGCATGGGGCCTCTCTAGAAGGGTTGTCTGCTCCGTAATTGTATGGTGGAGGGTGTCTAGTTAGGTCAGGGTAGATGGACTGGGTGGGGATTGGGCGCGATGGCTGGGGGGTACAGGCTGCCTCTGATGGTGGCTGCTTCATCGGGGTTGCTTCTTCCAGCGGGGCCTCTTCTTCTTGGGTTTTCCTGGGGGTGTTTGCCTCCACTAGTGCCATGCCATGGAGCAACAATCGTGCATCGGGCTTTGTTGGATTGGTCCACGGCCGTCGAGGAAAATGAGAGCCATCTTTTCCTTTCTGTCTGCCCTCTGCTGCACTGTTCCTCTCCTTGAGCGCTTTCATTAGCCCCATCTTCTGGTCTTTCGTGGGCTGCTGCTGGGTTGTGAAATCCAATAAACCCTCATCATGCCATGATTGGATGCTTTTCCTCAGTCTTCTGTCTGCCTTATCCCTTTTTTTGACGTCCGTCATGGTCAAGGCTGCATCACAGGCATCATTAACCCATGATGGGGTATTCATTGGCCCAGACAATTCTGTTAAAAAACTATTCATTTATCAAAGTGTTATTAATATACGACTATAATTAATATTCAGTCTATTCTTTATGTGTAAAATGTTTTCATGTCACTATCTATACTGTTTAAAGTATGTGCAAGCTGTTTATGTGTAAACTATTTAAGCAGTCTTTGTTGTTGCAGTACCCTTTCTAACCTCTAAGCCTTATTGCAGTAATACCCCAACTTTGCCACTTGTTGGTGCTAAATGGTTACTCTCTTCAGTGCAATATTCTTCAAACCTCTAGAGGCGCTTATCTTATTTAAGATCAAGTACCCTCCTTCTCCACTGTACCTTAGCCACGTTTTTACCTTCTCCCTTTCCCCCAGAATAGTATGTATCACAATTTAACTTCTCTATGGATAGGATCCTCTGATTAGTTATAATCTCGTTTTCTAGTTATCTTGCCGCAGGCAGCTATCCTGCTGGTCCTCAGCGCAAACGTCGTCTTATCAAATTTTAATCTTGTTTTCTAGCACTAATCCTGTGTCTATTGCCAGGATTTATGCGACATCCCTTTTCCAGATTTACAATTTATATGCATATGTTCAGATTCTAAGGATCATTCACGGGGTATCGAGACAATTAAGGACCTGCCAGCCCAAAACGAACCTCTATTCATATGCCGATCTTTAATCCTTACTGTAAGATATCTGCTATCAATACAGGCCACGACGGGTCTACCTATAAACCTGAACAATCTTGGCACCTACTGCAAATATGCAACTATCTATACCCATGATACTCCTAATGCGTAATATAACTATAGCTTTAGTTCACGTGACCTGAGAATAATTGTGCTTTCATATTCTAAAAGAGAAAGAAAAACTCATTCGCAATGCATTGCAGCGATTGTTCAACCCACGTGTCTCCTCTAGTTTCTCAAACACGCTTCTTTCTCCTTCACAACCAAACAACGGCACTCACGCACGGTACCTCATTCAACATATAAGTACAACAAAACTCTCACACACTGCTAGCTTACATACACATTTAACATACAAAGCATTAACCTACTATCACCCCCCTCCCCCCCCCCTCAACAATTAACTTTACTCTATGTCGTGTTTTCACGCTAATAATTTAAATCCACGTCAGACCGGCTTCTCTCCGCTCACGACTAATGTTCCTATTTCTACCTAAACAAAGTTCGATTAAACAGGTCCTTATTAAATACCTTTTTTTGTGAGAGCTCCTCGTGAGAAGGGAGAGGACGGCCTGGAACGGCCGTCCGAAAGCTCTAATCCCGGGCCAGAACCTCCACAGAATCACGTCAGGGTAAAACCAAAATTGTGAAAATCTGTTCAGATCCTGGGAGGTGATGGGAAATGAGGTCCGGGATCCAAAAGAATTAAAGTAAAAGTATATTTAATAAAAAATGATAGACAGCTTATGCTCCCGCACGGGCCCTTTAAATCCACGGCGCACTTCGGACACAGGTCCGAACAGTTCGCTGGGCGGGTTAAAAGAGGACGAGCGTTCGCGCACCAGTTAGTTTTCAACTCATTCGTGGGACCTAGAGTCCTTCCTATTGGTTTAATCTTTTATTACCTTTCTAAACATATTATTGGCACTGCCGTTTCAGGGGCGGAAATAGACTACTTCTTCTTCCGTCTTCTTCTTCTTCTTCTCCAAAAAGGGTAGTGTCCATTGTCCCAAAAGTCAATATTCAGCTCCGCCCCCTCAGGCTAACAAGAGAACTACAACTCCTTAAGGCGGTAGTCAATATGGCATGCAGTATTTGTCTAACATTCATTCACACATCAATCATTCTACAGTAATAAAAGTGACCTTCATATGCATACAATTACAAATCCCTCATAATAATACCCCTTATTAATTATCATATTTCATGCATTGTAATGTACACACAAACAACTCATTTTACATAGATGTGCAAGTTCAAATGTGACAAACTAAGCTTAAAAAACACTACAATATATAGCCTGTTGTTTATGGACCATCTTTAGCAGCAGTCCTGTGGTCTACCAAGACCAAACACTCTGTGTGCTGTGGATGAGTGTTTGTTTTCTCATGAAGACTGAGACCAGATGTTCTGGGGCTCAGGCGTGATGTGCATAACACCGTAGCCCTGCAGAAGCCTTCCTCTGCCTGTGGAGCAAGGCCAGGATCCCGCAGGCCTCCCTGAAGGCAGCAAAGTGAACTTCAGACCTCCACTTCCAAGCCAGAAAACACAAGGAAGTCACAAGAGCTGTGACTTAGAAAGAAGCTGCGTGTGTGGGTTAGGAACGAGGTAAAAATAGCGACTATACTTTCTGCCCCTAACCATGAACAGCAACGCTGCAGCTTTTCCGAGCTTGTCCGATGTGTGGAGGATTTGCGTTGTCATGCTGGAACGCATACGTCACAGTGGAGCTTACGTAAGCCCGGCCTCATGGGTGCAGTCCTGCACTGGAAACACAGAATGTCCTTTTCCTGTTCAGCTGTCAGCAGTTCAATGTAGGTGAAGGTGCTGCAGCTTTCACACAGTGACGCACCTAATACAGGCCTTCTCAGACAGTCTGAGCCCAGCCAGGCCGCCGCTAGTCCTGCTAGCCCAGGGTCCCCTTCAGGAGCTTATCACCGCGAGTTACACAGATAAGCCAGCTGTCCTACCCCCCAGCACTTAGGTATCTTTCCCATTAAGTAATGAGCCAGTACCAGGGCTTTAGTTGTGTCCACAGCTACGGGAACTCGATGCCATGACAGGGAAAAGGAAGCAATAATACAGTGATTTGCATAGAGCCAACCAGCTGCAGACAGCTGGGGCTTTACAAGCTTCCAGAGCGATGCGTAGTGGGTAAACAAGCCTGTGATGTCAGTATATCATCATGACTTTCCAGCTCATCTGTTTTATTGTTAACAGTCCACAATATACTTTGGATACTGTGGCCTAGCCAGGAACTATGACAACAAGGAACAGCGGACATGAGGCCCGACGAGGCCAGAAGGAAGTGGACATTAGGGCGAGGACGACTTCTTAGCTGTTAGTGGATTCATCAGCCGCTTGGTCTCAGTCATCTTAGATTTCTTCAATGGATTAGTCGTGTTTTAAGCTTTTTCACATGCTGAATGACTTATTTCCTCGACCTTTATGAACACATCTCTGGTAGACACAAAAGTGGGGTTTGTGTGTGATTCTTTGTGGTGAAACTCAGTTTTACAGATCTGTTGATTTAAAACAACTAATTGAGATACATATGTATTTATTGATTCGCTGTGGCTTTTCATTACTTTTTCATATCTTTTGTTACTCGCCATGTGTTTCAGAGTCTAAAGGAGCCCAGCCAGTTCCTCTATTTTATACACTGAATGTTGTCACTGTGACATCATGAGGTTAGTATTATGTAAAGGTATTCAGGTTGGTTCTGATTTGTTATGCATGTTTACTCAAGGCATACCATGTTAGGAGCATTTAAAAGTGTTTTCTACCTGAAGTGAAGGGTTGAAGTAGAGCTTTTGTAAGTGAAAGGTTTCACCTGCACTCATGGTGCAAACCAGACCTGCTGACTGAAGGCTGTATTTAACCAGATGCTTTTGGATGTTGGGGAGGAGAACTTTACTGTGTAGGTTATGTTAAATTAATCTAAGTTACCTTAACACTGAGTAGCGATTTATTCAGTTGCTTCACCTTCACTTCAGGTAGAAACACTTTTAAATACTGCTAACATATGGTATGCCTATCAAGCATGCATAACGAATCAGAATCAAGCTAAACACCTTGACATCATCTACCTACTTGGACTTATTGGTTAGTCGCCAAAATGGCATTCGTGTTAGTTGACTAAGAATAGATCATTTAAAAAAACATAACCACCATACCAGGATAATATGCCACTGGTTGCTTGACAAAACAAGAACATATAACCGGAAAACCATTTTGGAACCGGCATCAGGGATTTTCAACCCTTGCTGTTGGGTGGAAGGTCTGGTTTTCCATCGGTGTTCCAGTTCCACCCAAAGGTGCTGGATGAGCTCCAGACTGGGAACCTCATTCCTTAAGGAGCTGCACATGTTGAAACACCGTTTACATAACTATCTTTAGCCATGTTTCCACTCACAGGCTGGTATGCACATTTTGAAGTGTGGCATTACAAAATAAAACTGCTTTCTACGCTGGCTGGACGTGGATTTTGATGCGTTAAATTGAATATGGAAACCTTCTTTACAGAATAAATTCTGAGTGGAGGTGTAACTCACATGAGCTGATGGAAAAGCTCTCATTCACATTTATTTCTACACTTTATCTCAAAGGTTTGCTTACAGTGAACTCAACGGTTGAACAGGTCTTTAGTGACCGGTAGCGTTTCATTCGTTGGGCCAAACGCTGCGTCAAAGCAAACAATGGACCCTCTAATTATCCTCAGAACAGCTGACTGGGCCGGTGTGCTTTCTTCACTTCTCCTTTACAACCAGCTGTGATGTCAGGATAGTGATGGACTCGATAGCAGCAGTTTCCCTGAGAGCTGAGGGACGGCTGAGCTGAAACAATCACACGTGCAACTCGGCCTGTTGTTGTTGGAAAGTGTTTCCTGTGACGTGAGGCAGCATTATGGCTACGAGTAGCGTGATGGCTCACTATTGATCCTCACGGCTCGACACACACGGGAACCACAGAGGAATAAACACAGTTTAACGTTTGCCGTCAGTGTAAATAAAGGAGCTTGAAGGAGATAAATAGATATTGGAGATGAATGATGAGCTCTTAAGCTTCCTAACATGCTCTAAACTCATTATCTTACTTCATTACAAGATTATTTTTAATCCGTAAAAATACAATCTTTTATTTCTTTATTCAATTGTGTGTTTTATTGAAGAAGAGCAGTTATTTTTATGTTTTTTGGGACAGTGGCAAAAAGCTAAACAAATAGTCTGGAGCCTTGTATAACCAGACGGTATCTACCAATATGATCAGCAATTACAGCGGCAAAGAACGTGATCACAGATCTCTAAAAGTTAGAGTTGCTCTTTTTTTCTTTTGTGTTCCGATCTGTGATCTGATCTGTGATCCGATCCATGAGTTGTGTGATCATACAGTAGAATATATAGCTCAAAGCCAGACAGAGCTCCCGTCTAAAAAGCTTCCGATGTGAAAGCGCTGTGTATTTGTGCATAGATTGAGTTGGAAGTCTCTGTTGTTGTCTGGCCAGCTGGCCAAATATAGATGACATGACATCACGAGGAGATATTTCCAGAAATATTTATTTTCAGCTAAAACATCAACGTTAACGTCACAATCAAAGAGCAAAACCCCCTCTCTCTCATGGAAAAACTGTGCCGACTCATTTAGCAATAACCATACAAGTAGAAAGGCCCTGTGGCAGATGAGTCTATTCTCATGATATTTAATGTAATGTTGGAAAATGTCGTCCGACCACATTGGAACTCAAAAGGAACTCAAAAGTCCAAACGTCATTGTTTTAATCTGGGGATATTGGGCACACATTTTCACACAATATATGAGAAATAGATTTATAATAGATTAAAAAAAACGTGCTTGAAGTTCAAAGGTGTGAGGGGAGGGACATCTGACCAGCTTTTCTGATGCCTTCATATTAATGATAGTAATAATAATGTATACACATATATAGTATACACTATACTTTTAAAACAGATGTTTCAATTTCTTCACAAGACGATAAAATCAAGATGAACAAATAAAACTAGCATTAAGAGGCTACAGTCATGCTAGCAGGCGGCACAATGATGCTAAGAGCTAAATGCTAACCTTATAACCTAACCCTATATAGGTATTGGACACATTGCCATTGTTCCCAGATATTGGGGCTCGATGTAAAGTCATGTGCAGAATGCCATGGTTGTCCAGGACTTGTTAAAGGTCCTCAACTCAATAGTTGGAGCATCTTTAAAGCTGCAAACAACTATTATCTTAAGTGATAGTGCAGTAATGTTGACCTGAGTGCAGGATGAAGTCTCTCTCCTGGCTCATCCCACTGCTCTCATGCGGCAGTCACAGCTGATGACGCCTCCGATATGTAAATGAATAGCATCATCCTATGAATGAAGGAAATGTAACTGCATCCTTATGCATCTGATCAACCTGAATGAGATTTCTCCGCTTGTTGATGATGCTGCATTGCAAATCATGTGATCCAGTCAATATTGGACAAAAGAGCTCTGTCGTAACAAGTGTCGGCGCTGTATGTGGGTCAGCTCCTGTGGGCTTTGCCTGCAAGGCATTCCTTCTTACAATACGGTATGGAAGGCGTCACGGCCTGTAATGAAATATTGATGTTGGGTGCAGATGTTTCCGCCTTTGCATCGTGTGTCACTGCAGCGGATGCATCACGGCCATCGATGTATTTTTACTCCCAGTGTCATGGACCGGGCCGCACGGCCGGGACAACAGGAGGGGGAGACGGACGCTTTTATCCAAAGAGACTTACATGTTTGCTCTATACACCGTAGACACAGCAACAGAGAGAGAGAGAGAGAGAGAGAGAGAGAGAGAGAGAGAGAGAGAGAGAGAGAGAGAGAGAGAGACTCTTAGCTCGTCGCCGCTAACGAGCGCAGGTGTGCCAACTCTCCTGACAACCCTAAGCCACGCCCACCTGCAGGGACAACGGCCAGTGGCAGAGAGCGTCATCACATGTGAGCCGGACTAACGGCCACACCCCGGGGGACCTGCAGCCGGGCTTCACCCCATCTGGGTCACATACATGAACAGATTTGATTCAAGGCCTCGTAGCTCTTCAGCCATTTGTAAATTCAGTTCCTGGCCTTCTACCGTTGAACATGCCTTCACTCTGCCGTCAAGGAACAGTGAGACATTTTGGGAAATGAGTTTTCTACGTAGACTGTGTATAAGAAGAGGACGTAGTCATGCGGAGGTTTGTGGACTGAAAGGTGTTGAGCACACGGTTAACACTGGAAGTATTTAATGATCCCACAGAAGGGTTCTATAACTCTACAATCAAAAGAACATATAATAATAACATTATTAATAATAATAATAATGCTGGCGTTGATTGTTGTTTGTCTCGTCTAACGACTCAGGTCTAATGTTTGCATCTTCCGCCTAGAAAAATTCCTCGTTTGTGTAAACATTCCTGGCAAATAAACGGATTCTGATTCTGATAACGTGTAAATCTGACAGGTTTAAACTTGTTGGAAGAGTTAACTCCACTTAGCAGTTCCTCTCTGCATCCAGTGTGCTAAGCTAAGCTAGCTAGGCATCTATCATTATATGTTGTGTAGTCGACGCAGAATGAGCCTTTCCCCAAACCTTTGGATTTGTTCTTTTGAAACACCATCTTTGTAGTTTTTCAGAGCCTCATCATCGTTTCTCTGACCCCGTTAGCTGCACTGTTTTCACTGTTTCACCAGCTGCCCCGTGACCCCATGACTCCGTGACTCCGTGACCCCATGACTCCGTGACTCCATGACCCCATGACTCCGTGACTCCGTGACTCCATGACCCCATGACTCCGTGACTCCATGACCCCATGACTCCATGACTCCGTGACTCCATGACCCCATGACTCCGTGACTCCGTGACTCCGTGACTTCGTGACTCTATGACTTCATGACTTCATGACTCCGTGACTCCGTGACTCCGTGACTCTATGACTTCATGACTCCATGACTTCATGACTCCATGACTTCATGACTTCATGACTCCGTGACTCCATGACTCTATGACTCTATGACTTCATGACTTCATGACTCTATGACTTTGTGACTCCGTGACTCCATGACTCCATGACTCTATGACTCCATGACTCCATGACATCATGACTCTATGACTTCATGACTCTATGACTTCATGACTTCATGACTCTATGACTTTGTGACTCCGTGACTCTATGACTTCATGACTCCATGACTTCATGACTCCATGACTCTGTGACTCCATGACTCTATGACTTCATGACTTCATGACTCTATGACTTCATGACTTCATGACTCTATGACTTTGTGACTCCGTGACTCCATGACTCCATGACTCTATGACTCCATGACATCATGACTCTATGACTTCATGACTCTATGACTTCATGACTTCATGACTCTATGACTTCGTGACTCCATGACTCCATGACTCTATGACTTCATGACTCCATGACGTCATGACTCTATGACTTCATGACTCTATGACTTCATGACTCTATGACTTCATGACTTCATGACTCTATGACTTCGTGACTCCGTGACTCCATGACTTCATGACTCTATGACTTCATGACTCTATGACTCTATGACTTCATGACTCTATGACTTCATGACTCTATGACTTCATGACTTCATGACTTCATGACTCTATGACTTCATGACTCTATGACTCTATGACTTCATGACTCTATGACTTCATGACTCTATGACTTCATGACTTCATGACTCTATGACTTCGTGACTCCATGACTCCATGACTCTATGACTTCATGACTCCATGACGTCATGACTCTATGACTTCATGACTCTATGACTTCATGACTCTATGACTTCATGACTTCATGACTCTATGACTTCGTGACTCCGTGACTCCATGACTTCATGACTCTATGACTTCATGACTCTATGACTCTATGACTTCATGACTCTATGACTCTATGACTTCATGACTCTATGACTTCATGACTTCATGACTCTATGACTTCATGACTCTATGACTCTATGACTTCATGACTCTATGACTTCATGACTCTATGACTTCATGACTTCATGACTCTATGACTTCATGACTTCATGACTCTATGACTTCGTGACTCCATGACTCCATGACTCTATGACTCTATGACTTCATGACTCTATGACTTCATGACTCTATGACTTCATGACTTCATGACTCTATGACTTCGTGACTCCGTGACTTCATGACTCTATGACTCTATGACTCTATGACTTCATGACTCTATGACTTCATGACTTCATGACTTCATGACTCTATGACTTCATGACTCTATGACTTCATGACTCTATGACTTCATGACTCTATGACTTCATGACTTCATGACTCTATGACTTTGTGACTCCGTGACTCCATGACTTCATGACTCTATGACTTCATGACTCTATGACTTCATGACTTCATGACTCTATGACTTTGTGACTCCGTGACTCCATGACTTCATGACTCTATGACTTTGTGACTCCGTGACTCCATGACTTCATGACTCTATGACTTCATGACTCTATGACTTTGTGACTCCGTGACTCCATGACTTCATGACTCCATGACTTCATGACTCTATGACTTTGTGACTCCGTGACTCCATGACTTCATGACTCTATGACTTCATGACTCCATGACTTCATGACTCTATGACTTTGTGACTCCGTGACTCCATGACTTCATGACTCTATGACTTCATGACTCTATGACTTTGTGACTCCGTGACTCCATGACTTCATGACTCCATGACTTCATGACTCTATGACTTTGTGACTCCGTGACTCCATGACTTCATGACTCCATGACTCCATGACTCCATGACTTCATGACTCTATGACTTCATGACTCCATGACTTCATGACTCTATGACTTTGTGACTCCGTGACTCCATGACTTCATGACTCTATGACTTCATGACTCTATGACTTCATGACTCCATGACTTCATGATTCTATGACTCCATGACTCTATGACTCCATGACTCGTGAGAACTATGTGGACGTGTCGGCGCATGTGCCGGGACCGCGGAGAACCGATCACGAGACCTGCTGCAGCGTTGCTCAACACACCCGGCAATGCAACTGAACCGGCTCGGCGTCGTCCTGGTTACGCTACGATGGTGTTGCTCTTGGTAACGTGACCGGGGATCACTTCCCTCTTGCAGGGAGGTCTGCTGTTATCCGACACAACGGGGTTAAGCCTCCCCGTGTCACACTGACCTACTTAGCATGCGGGTCTGATGCGGAGCGGCTGCAGAGCGGGGGGGTCACACACAACAACAACAACAACAACACCCCCTGACCCGGCAGGGATTACTGCTCGTACATAAGGATAAGGATATCCATTCTACATGGTCATAATATATATTTCTATAAAAAGTGAGCTTTATATACCCTGTCAATACTTTACGTTATTATATTCATGACGTACATCATCACTCCTGTCCTTTGGAGAGTGAGCGGTTGGCCGTGTGCTTAGCTCAGTGGTTCTCAAACTGTGGGGCGCGACCCTCTAGTGGGATGTGAAGGTGGGGCGCGAGGGGGGGAATGTTTTATTTTTATTTTTTTATAATCCTTTATTAGTCCCACAGTCGGGACATTATTCTCTGCATTTAACCCATCATTAGTAACTAAGGAGCAGTGGACGAACACTGCATGAGGACAACAAAGCGTATTGTTAATAACTTGCAGCTTTCTGCGTGGAGATACTGGCAGCTAGGTGGCGTGGCTTAGGTATGAGGCGACGCGGAGAGGTTAGCTTAGAGGCTGCAGCAGCATCAGTTCAGGTACAGGTCACAATACATTATTATATATATGAACCTTTACAAACAAAGTTTAAATTACAGTGCAAAAAACTGCATAACAGAAAGTTACCAGGCATTTATTTATGGTGGAGTTAAACACATCTAAATTGCGCTAATGTCCAAGTTTGCTCAAACATTTGCTCTGATTGTCTAATAGGGATCTGTCAAATATTGAAGTGAAGGTTTTTAGTAATGCTGGCCCAACAGAGGGGCGGTAGCAGTGGTTCTCCAGCTTCCTCTCTAAAGGGCCCTTATAGGGCTGACGGGCCTTTAGAGCCTCTAAGGGCCCGTCAGAGTCTGGGACCCAATATGTCCCTTTCTCTGTTATTACTTTTAGAATTCCATCAATTTGGTGAGGAAGAAGTAAGCAAAATGAAACACATGCTGATGGAAATTGCTAAACTCACCTGGTCCCTGATAATCACCTGCAGTGTCACATAACTGGATTTTAAATTACCAGGGCATTTTAAATCAAGCACTAGTGAGAGGAGTTATTGCTCCCTGTGTCTGTGACAGTTGGACATTATCTCTCTGACTGACTGCATTAGGGTCATTGTGTGTGTGTGTGTGTGTGTGTGTGTGTGTGTGTGTGTGTGTGTGTGTGTGTGTGTGTGTGTGTGTGTGTGTGTCACTAAGCCTCACTGTGGGCCTCCTCATTTGCATTGAGTGCAGTGGTTTTAACAAAGCCCAGATTGTGTAGAGCCACGCTCACGCTCATGCAAAGTGCTCCAGTCACTCTTGATTTGCTTCAACTGTTTTGAAGTGATTGTCCTCAGATCGTGTTTCTGAGTCCATTGTCTGGTTCGAGGGACGATCAGACTGGACTTGGTGCTGTACTTTTAGGAGAAAACCTTGAGATCAGAGAGCCGTGGAGGATTCTGGAAATACTTTTAAAAGAAAGACTCAAAATATAAGCAGGCATACATACAGGCATCTATATAAATGATTATTATTTTAATCAAACTATTGTCTCATTCATTTGTGTCATTTAAGGTTTACTGTATGCTTTGTGTTCTCATTGTTAGTTTAAATACTACATTTACTCACTTTTTACTGTTTACACCCAGATTTCACTAAATGTTTGTCATGGACTTTTGGTTTAAAGTCATGGAAAAGCCATGGAATGCACTGGTCAGGATGTGAACCCTGCAAATGGAACGAGGTATTGATGTTATTGCTGAAGAGCTCCAATGTGATTGGATTGAATTTTACTGATCATCTCAGCGGAGAGCAATCATACATGTAAAATACATCATACATATCTTTATTTCATCAGAATTTTCTTTTTAAACCAAAATGAGTGCAGAGTGCATCTCTGTTGCCACATAAGGCAACAGACCATCAAGCCGTTTAAACAGATTAACTGTGTTGTATCATCAGAACAGGGGCTCTGATCCCATAACGGTGGCAAAGACAAACATGTAGTTTAGTGCCCACAGTAACGGTTTAGACGGCTAAAAGCTCCAACAACACAAACACATGAATGACTGGAATAAAATCACTCGCCCCGCTTTGTTAGTGCGAGTTGAAATCACTGGAGCTGCTAATGAGAGTCACTGGAGCGGCTCTCTTCCTGTCGCTTCATGTGACGGGAGACAGATGGTGGATCTCAGAGAATTTTCATCGCTGCCATCGCTATGCTGTAGGAGCAATTCCTCAGATTGCTCACTTGCATGGTTAAAATTGGGCTGGAGATGCACCTTTATTCTGACTCCAGCCCTTGACCAAGATGCATGCTGGGCTTACGGGGGGTTTCTTCTCTATTAAGTACAAACCAGGGTTCTTATGGTCATGTAAAACCCGGAAGAGTCATGTAAATGTGTTATATTCATGTGTTCATGACGTTCATTTACGCTGAGTTTGAAATAATGAATATGCTTTTAAAAGAAAGACTCAGAATATAAGCAGGCATACATACAGGCATCTATATAAATGTTTATTCTTTTAATCAAACTATTGTCTCATTCATTTGTGTCATTTAAGGTTTACTGTATGCTTTGTGTTCTCATTGTTAGTTTAAATACTACATTTACTCACTTTTTTATTGTTTACACGCAGGGTTCATAGAAATGTGGTTTAAAGTCATGTAAATTTGGTTTAAAGTCATGGACATTTGGTTTAAATCATGGAAATTTTGTGAAAAGTCATGGGAATCCATTGGTCATGTGTCTGAACACGTTGTGGTTTGTGTATTGTCGCGTACGTAACTGTGCAACATTGTTTTTGGATGACACACTAATGGAGAATCCGAGGAGATCTCATGTTTTTGGAGGTTCTGGTGGAGCGATCCTTTACGGACAAAAAGACATTAAAGAAACACGACGTGCTGGACCCCTCTCACATGGAGGAGCTTCATCCCTGGAGCACAGCTCTAGAAAGCAGGAAGTCAACAGGCTGGACTTCCCATCCGATGACATCACACCTCTGTCTCTGTGGTCTGAACGGTTGGTCTGGGTCTGTGTTGTCTGACTCGTCTCCTCTGTTCCGCCTCTTTCAGCTCGGGGATCTGCGTGTGCAAGACGGGCGTGTACGGACCGAAGTGTGACGAATGCCACCCGGGCTTCTTCCACTTCAGCAGCACGGGCTGCCGGCCCTGCCAGTGTCAGAACCACAGCAGCTCCTGCCACCCGCAGTCCGGTGAGTGAGGCGCCAACGTGTTGCAGGACTAGTGAATAAAACATGAACACACACACACATTACCTTCAGTTTGTGTCCTTTTGTTCAACCTTTATTTAACCAGGAGAGTCCCATTGAGATTAACAATCTCTTTTTGGAGGGAGACCTGGCCCAGACAGGCAGCAGCATACAAACACATAGTTACAGACAGAAAACACAGAACAAGTTAAAAGAACTAAAAGCTAAGAGACAGTGATGTAACAGAGTCAATTTAAGAAACATTTACATCTTTGGGAACCTGCCTCTATCTCTTTCAGTCTAGATTTAACAGCAGTCAGTGGTATCAGGATCTGAGCTTTAAAACATTCTGCAACATATTCCATGATCTACACTAAAGACCTTTTTCACATTTCCGTTCTGGCCTTTGGGACGGTGAGCATGAAGAAGTCCTGAGAACGTAGAGAGTGTTGTCCGACACTTCTCTGCATGATAAAACACACAGGGGGTCTGGGAGCAGACCAATGATTGCTTTATAAATGAAGGTGTACCTTCTTCTTTTCTTCATCATTGTTAGTTGTCAATGAGTCCCTGTGTTTTAGAAGATAACACATCCAGGGAGACCACCTCTCCAATAAGTGGTGTAGCGCTTCTGCAAGAGGACGTATGGCGAGTCTCTGGTGCTCAAACGTTTATATCTGCAGCTCCAACCCACACACTGACATTCAGTTTGGTAGAAGCGCCTGCATCAGGAGAGCATTTCCATAGCCTCATTTCAACCACCTTTGTAAAGGGGTGCCATATTTTAGACCCTTTGAGCCAATCAGAGCAGACTGGTCTGCACTGGGAGGGGCTTAAAGAGACAAAGGTGAATACAGGTATATTCACGATATTCTCACAGACTTTGAGAAATAAAGTGTTTTTTAACATGAAACCTAAAATACAAGCGTGAACCTAAAAATGTATTTTTCCTGTTATGCTACTTTATACTTCTACTTCACTAGCTGCAAGTTACTTTACAGATTAGGACTTTTCACACAAACATGTGATCAGTTTATAAAAGTTTATGAACTTCCAAATAGTATATAACGTAGTTATTGTTCATGCTGCTTACATGAGACTCTTTAGACTCTGTTGTGAAAACCATCAAACTGAATCTGTATAATTACAGCAGCAGAGATCTGTGATATCTCACCCGTCCATACTTCCCTCTCCAGCTGCATCTGCTGCTTTCACCATCAGTTCCTTAGCTAACGGAGGAAGCTGAAGCTCAACAGTCCGGTCTAATGTTCATGAGGTTCTCCACACAAGTTGACAGCTTGCTACTTGGTACCCTGAAGGGTTTAATTAGAGACTTTGGCAGGAGGCAAACACTCCAGTTGGTCTCGAGTAAACATTTACTGTGGGAGAAGGAAGAAGGAACCTGAAGAGACCAGGAAAGCTGCTGAATCAGCGGCAGACATTTGTGTGATTTAAGGTGTATTTATCCTTCTGATCATCAGAAGCCACATTATGACGCTCAGTGTTCACAGTGCTGTAGAGTACCGCCGCTCAGGTTTGACCGCTCCCTAAAGGCTGACCCACTTACACAAGAACACAATGAGCAAATGCTAATTAAACAGTGCAACCCTGTGGACCAGAGATAAACATGTCCAACAGGACGGAGACCCATTGTTTCTACTGGACAACACATCAAGGCTGAATGAAAGGATGGAGAGATAAAAGCAGTTTATAATCAAGAGCCTTTTTCACAAGAACACAAGTTTTACGATAAGTTATTCGCCTCGGACCCTTGAGTGCACTTATTTAAAGCCTGACGTCGAAGTAAACAAACTTAACTTTGGTCTCATTTCTCTAAGAAAGCCATCATTTGGTGGAGAGAACCAGGTCAAGCCCCTCCTCCTCTGTCCTTCTCAGCAGCTCCTTGAACTGTTAGCGGCTAACTGTTAGCAGCTAACTGTTAGCAGCTTCTCTTGGTGCAGGAAACCAACGTTACGCAAATATTTATCCAGCCCTGCAGTCTGTGAACAGCTTTCGTCATGTCTGGAACCTCTGATCATTATCAGGAGGCTCCACCTCAGACTACCAACAGCACAGTAGTGGGAACGCCTACACAAAGATGTATAATAATAATAATAATAATTAAGGACTTTATTCTGGGAATTTGATTTGAAGAGCAGATGTACACATTACCTTCATCTTATCCAAAGGGACTTCCTTTAAGTGCATTCAACCACGTGGATATAACCCCAAAATGACATCCGCTGCATGAAATAATAACCACATCAAGAGTATTTGAGGTCAAGGTGCAGACTGAACAGATGCAAGATGTGTAGAGAGGAATAGTTCACCCAAGTTTACAATCTTTGAAACAATTTCTCCCTTTATGTTTCCTTAAATTCATGAAACAAACGTTTTATTTCTCGTATGCCTCCACGGTAAATGGAGAATCTAAAAAGTCTTGATGAACTGAGGTAAACGGGGTCCTACTATGTCAAAACATCCATTTAAAAACCTGTGCAGTTTAATCCAAGTCTCATAATCCAGTCATACGTTACAATGCATGTTTTGTGCAAATGTGAAACTTATCACAATAAACATTGTGTTCACCATGCTGTGACTTTGCTAACTTCCTGTGATATACAAAGCCAGAACTAACTCTTAAGTCTCAGATGGCTGGATGTCCTTGAATGCATCATCATTAAGTTTCACAAACAGAAGATTTGCAGGCAAAATCTGGTCTTAAAAAAGTATTTCCACCTCCTCTGCATGACTGAAATAATCATGTCATCTAAACCTTCATGTTCTACAAATACACCGAGTCGGTTTTTATCATCTTAATTTGAACTCATTTATTTGTCCAGCCATTATTTTAAAAGCCCAATAACTAGTTTATCATATTTGGTCTGATATAAACGTATAAACGCATGAATGTAGCTATCAATTCCTTTTCTTTACAAACATGAGGTCAACCTAATGGACTGTTAGCGGCTAACTGCTAGCGACTAACTGTTAGCGGCTCCTCTGTTGGGCCCATGTGTCGTGTAATGGATGAAACACAGCAGCGTGTAGCAGAAATCAAACATGAAGTCAACCTAATGAACTGTTAGCGGCTAACTGTTAGCGGCTCCTCTGTTGGTGCATGAAACCAACGTTACGCAAAGATTTAGCCAGCCCAGCAGTCTGTGGACAGCTTTCACCAGGTCACATAGAGGAGCTTGTGCTTTGATTGGAAATGTAATTCAACACTTGTAACGTTGTGCATGTTTCTGCTATGAAATAGTTGACTTCAGATGAAAGAAACAAGATATTTTCCTGAAGTAAAGCTGTTAGCCACACCCGTGGAAAGAGTTCAGTGACCAACCTGCTGTGATTAAGAGTTATACAACCAGGTTATCCCACTTTGTGTGTTTTGTACAGATCCAGGAAATGTCCCTTTTAATCGTGTGCCCTTTGTTCTGTCTTCCAGGAGCGTGTATGAACTGTGAGGGCAACACCACGGGAAACAACTGTGAGGAGTGCAGGCCCGGTTCCCACCGCGGGCCGGGAGCCGCCCTGACCGCCGCCTGCGCACCGTGTCCCTGCTCCAACTCCAGCTCCACCGGCACCTGCCACACTGGTCAGTGTGTCACGACACCACAATTATGACTTCCAGGTTCAAGGTTTTTATTTTGCCAGTTGTGCCTTGACCAACAGTCCAGACACATTGGAATGTTTTGTGCAGGGCTCTGAGTCAACAGTTTTTTATATGTATGAAAACACTATATATACGGTGGTATATGTACACAAGGTGGTCGTATGTACAAGATAGGTATTCGATACAGTTTTTAAAAAGTGTTAAATAACAGTAATAAATAGGCTAGTCCTCTGTGATGTTCCTGGATTGTGAAAAGAGGGAAAGTGTGAATACCGCACGATACCTGCAATAAATATCACGATACGCGATACATACGATACCACAAATACGGTATGATACTGGTTTATTTATCAATAATAGTAATAAATAAAACATCTGTATGGTTCCTGCCCAGCTTTTTAAACTCTTAACAAATGGCATAAATATTAGTATTAGCCTACAGCAAGATATTAATAAAACCTACATGGTGTATGCCCTGCCTCCTTAAGCCCCGCCTCCTACAGTCAATGCATGACATGCAGCATGACAGGGAGCGGAGCAGTGAGTGCGCTCTGATCGCGCGCTATTTCTAATAAAGTATCGATACAAAAAATATGCAAAATCGTATCGTTTTTAACGTACGAGTACCGCGGTGCCTTTTCAGTATCGATATACCGTGCAACTGTCTGTTCTTCCTGTGGTACCCTGTGTGTTCTTCCTGTGGTACCCTGTATTCTTCCTGTGATACCCTGTGTGTTCTTACTGTGGTACCCTGTGTGTTCTTCCTGTGGTACCCTGTGTGTTCTTCCTGTGGTACCCTGTGTGTTCTTCCTGTGGTACCCTGTGTGTTCTTCCTGTGGTACCCGGTGTGTTCTTCTTATGGTACCCTTTGTGTTCTTCCTGTGGTACCCTTTGTGTTCTTCCTATGGTACCCTGTGTGTTCTTCCTGTGGTACCCTTTGTGTTCTTCCTGTGGTACCCTTTGTGTTCTTCCTATAGTACCCTGTGTGTTCTTCCTATGGTACCCGGTGTGTTCTTCCTATGGTACCCTTTGTGTTCTTCCTATGGTACCCTTTGTGTTCTTCCTATGGTACCCTTTGTGTTCTTCCTGTGGTACCCTTTGTGTTCTTCCTATAGTACCCTGTGTGTTCTTCCTATGGTACCCGGTGTGTTCTTCCTGTGGTACCCTTTGTGTTCTTCCTATGGTACCCTTTGTGTTCTTCCTATGGTACCCTTTGTGTTCTTCCTATGGTACCCTTTGTGTTCTTCCTGTGGTACCCGGTGTGTTCTTCCTATGGTACCCTTTGTGTTCTTCCTGTGGTACCCTGTGTGTTCTTCCTGTGGTACCCTGTGTGTTCTTCCTGTGGTACCTTGTGTGTTCTTCCTGTGGTACCCTTTGTGTTCTTCCTGTGGTACCCGGTGTGTTCTTCCTATGGTACCCTTTGTGTTCTTCCTATGGTACCCTTTGTGTTCTTCCTGTGGTACCCGGTGTGTTCTTCCTATGGTACCCTTTGTGTTCTTCCTGTGGTACCCTTTGTGTTCTTCCTGTGGTACCCTTTGTGTTCTTCCTGTGGTACCCTGTGTGTTCTTCCTGTGGTACTCGGTGTGTTCTTCCTATGGTACCCTTTGTGTTCTTCCTGTGGTACCCGGTGTGTTCTTCCTGTGGTACTCGGTGTGTTCTTCCTATGGTACCCTTTGTGTTCTTCCTGTGGTACCCGGTGTGTTCTTCCTGTGGTACCCAGTGTGTTCTTCCTATGGTACCCTTTGTGTTCTTCCTGTGGTACCCTTTGTGTTCTTCCTGTGGTACCCTTTGTGTTCTTCCTGTGGTACTCGGTGTGTTCTTCCTATGGTACCCTTTGTGTTCTTCCTGTGGTACCCTTTGTGTTCTTCCTGTGGTACCCTTTGTGTTCTTCCTGTGGTACTCGGTGTGTTCTTCCTATGGTACCCTTTGTGTTCTTCCTGTGGTACCCTTTGTGTTCTTCCTGTGGTACCCTTTGTGTTCTTCCTGTGGTACTCGGTGTGTTCTTCCTATGGTACCCTTTGTGTTCTTCCTGTGGTACCCGGTGTGTTCTTCCTGTGGTACCCAGTGTGTTCTTCCTATGGTACCCTTTGTGTTCTTCCTGTGGTACCCTTTGTGTTCTTCCTATAGTACACTTTGTGTTCTTCCTATGGTACCCGGTGTGTTCTTCCAGTGGTACCTGGTGTGTTCTGGTTGGGCCTGGTTTCAGAAAATTGTGTTCTAGCTATTGCAAAAAACCCTGTTAATGTATGTTTTGGTTCTGGAAATAGATAATCCAGAACCTTTACTGGAGCGCTTTGACTGACTGAGATTAGCAGTGATTCTCCTGTGTGACCTCCAGGCTGCTGCTGCCCTACTTCCAACACACCTAAGGTCTCTGTTGGGTTGAGTCACCGCCACATTCAAGAGTCACCTTCGTTCAGCCTCACATTTCATTTCAAAAAGGCTCCACTAACCTCAATGGGTGCACCTGGTCCACTCTAGCGCTTGAGGTACCAAATGAGCTTCATGTAAGTCAGGAAAGAAAACCATTAAAGCCGTATTGGTGCACCATCGTGCTGGGAGGTATGATGGATTCATAATGCAATGCTGATCCATTGAAGCGGGCATTGTCCAACGGTCCAGTCTCAGTCTTGTTCTTTTCTCGGAGGAAGGTTCCTCATAGGGAAAGGACCAGGATGTCTCAGTGGCAGCCATGACCAGAGCTGAGTAAAGGTGCTTCAATGCTCGCTCTCTTATCTTCTTTAGCGGAGGATAGCCTGCACCATCTCCTCCCAAAGGAAAGGAGAGATCGTTCCTTTCCCAGTTCCTTGGGGCAGCAACATTTAAAGTGACACGGCACCGTCAATAACAACCGCCGGCACTTCTTAAGAGACGCGATGTTTGCACAGGAACCTGAACGGCGTCATGCTGCAGTGAAGAGTCATAAAGACACAGAGAAGAGTTTCGGTTCTCAAGGCCTGAATACGGTCTATTGTTAACACAAGCTTAACAGACCTTAATGTTTGGTTCTGTGACTTAAATACGTCAGCAGATACGCCTCCTGTGTGTTTAGAAGCTTTTGCATTTCTGTGGTTGCTAACAAGGTTAGGTTGCCATCGAGTGTCTAAACCTCCTCTCTGAGCGCTCGTCCTCCTTTAGCTTAGTGGTGTGAAGTCATGTGACCGGGTGAGTCATAAAACGCTGTTGATGTGTGAAGACGATCTTGGTGAACAAACATGTATATGTAGTCTCAGTGTCGTGTTTGTTTGCCACAGAGATTATTCTCTGCAACAATACAAAAGCCCTTCCCTTTCGTTGAGGACACCTGTGTGACGCTAACGTCTGGCTGGACTACAGAGATGCGTCATCTGTGTGATGAATACCTACAGACACTCCACTGATCTGGTGTCAGTGCGTCTCAGCCCGTTCTTTTAGTTTACGCTGGTTTCTATTAAGCCTCACGTGTCAGACGTACGCACCAATTATATTTCTCTACCCAAAGACAACCCAGTTATCAGTAACCCAGTTCAGTGTGTTCGTGTGGAGTTATGTTCTCATTACTCCTCTATTAAATGGGCCAAGGGAACTACTGCCTATTCTCATTATTATTCATTATTCTTATTATTAGATTAGGTTAAAAGATACGTCTATAAAATATATAAGACATTTTAAAAAAGGTGCTGATCTGGTGCCACTACCTAATAAAATATTAACTATTTTATTAATCGTTTTGTCCAAAACCCAGTGATATTTAATTTCCAGTAAACTGAGAAAAGCACCAAATCATTTGAAAAACTGAACAAAGTCAAATGGCTTTGTTCGATGATGGAAATAGTTGCTGATTAATTGTTTATCAAAGCTTGACATACAGGACACCCTTTGGACGCTCGGCAACAGGTGATCATTGTGACACCTGCTTTAGTTGTGCTAACAGTCAACAGAAGATTAACTCCAATGTTCCGCCATGTGGGGGCGTGGTTTGACGTCATCAGGCTCTGACATCACACCTGACATCACACCTGACACCACACCTGACACCACACATGACATCACACCTGACATCACACCTGACATCACACCTGACCCCACACCTGACATAACACCTGACACCACACCTGACACCACACCTGACATCACACCTGACATCACACATGACATCACACCTGACATCACACCTGACATCACACCTGACATCACACATGACATCACACATGACACCACACCTGACATCACACCTGACATCACACCTGACACCACACCTGACATCACACCTGACACCACACCTGACACCACACCTGACACCACACCTGACATCACACCTGACATCACACCTGACATCACACCTGACATCACACCTGACACCACACCTGACATCACACCTGACACCACACCTGACACCACACCTGACATCACACCTGACACCACACCTGACATCACACCTGACATCACACCTGACATCACACATGACCTCACACATGACACCACACCTGACATCACACCTGACATCACACCTGACATCACACATGACACCACACCTGACATCACACATGACACCACACCTGACATCACACATGACACCACACCTGACACCACACCTGACATCACACCTGACATCACACCTGACATCACACCTGATATCATACATGACACCACACCTGACATCACACATGACACCACACATGACACCACACAGGACACCACACATGACACCACACCTGACATCACACCTGACACCACACCTGACACCACACCTGACATCACACCTGACATCACACCTGACACCACAACTGACATCACACCTGACATCACACCTGACATCGCACATGACATCACACATGACATCACACCTGACATCACACCTGACACCAGACCTGACACCAGACCTGACACCACACCTGACACCACACCTGACATCACACCTGACACCACACCTGACACCACACCTGACATCACACCTGACATCACACCTGACACCACAACTGACACCACAACTGACATCACACCTGACATCACACCTGACATCACACATGACATCACACCTGACACCACACCTGACACCAGACCTGACACCAGACCTGACACCACACCTGACACCACACCTGACATCACACCTGACACCACACCTGACACCACACCTGACATCACACATGACATCACACATGACACCACACCTGACATCACACCTGACACCACACCTGACACCACACCTGACATCACACCTGACACCACACCTGACATCACACCTGACACCACACCTGACACCACACATGACATCACACATGACACCACATCTGACATCACACATGACATCACACATGACACCACACCTGACATCACACCTGACATCACACATGACATCACACCTGACATCACACCTGACATCACACATGACATCACACATGACATCACACCTGACATCACACCTGACATCACACATGACATCACACCTGACATCACACATGACACCACACCTGACATCACACCTGACACCACACCTGACACCACACATGACATCACACATGACACCACATCTGACATCACACATGACATCACACATGACATCACACCTGACATCACACCTGACATCACACATGACATCACACCTGACATCACACCTGACACCACACATGACACCACACCTGAAATCACACCTGACACCACACCTGACACCACACCTGACATCACACCTGACACCACACCTGACATCACACCTGCCATCACACATGACACCACACATGACACCACACCTGACATCACACATGACACCACACATGACACCACACCTGACATCACACATGACACCACACCTGACATCACACCTGACATCACACCTGACACCACACCTGACACCACACCTGACATCACACATGACACTACACCTGACAAAAAAGATACAAAAATAAAGAGTTTCACAACGATGTTCCTTTTGGGAACAGCTCAACCTGACACCTGACATCACACATGACATCACACATGACACCACACCTGACATCACACCTGACATCACACCTGACATCACACATGACATCACACCTGACATCAGACATGACATCACACCTGACATCACACATGACATCACACATGCAGACATGAAAATCCCTCACCTTTTGGCGAAATTCGCCGTTTTGAAACCAAAATAGGTAACCTACGTGACTACATGTAAGTCCTACCTACGACACCTCACTACATATAAGTTCTACTACCGACACCTCACTACATATAAGTCCTACCTACGACACCTCACTACATATAAGTTCTACCTACGACACCTCACTACATATAAGTTCTACCTACGACACCTCACTACATATAAGTTCTACCTACCGACACCTCACTACATATAAGTTCTACCTACGACACCTCACTACATATAAGTTCTACCTACGACACCTCACTACATATAAGTTCTACCTACGACACCTCACTACATATAAGTTCTACCTACGACACCTCACTACATATAAGTTCTACCTAAGACACCTCACTACATATAAGTTCTACCTACGACACCTCACTACATATAAGTTCTACCTAAGACACCTCACTACATATAAGTTCTACCTACGACACCTCACTACATATAAGTTCTACCTACGACACCTCACTACATATAAGTTCTACCTAAGACACCTCACTACATATAAGTTCTACCTACGACACCTCACTACATATAAGTTCTACCTACGACACCTCACTACATATAAGTTCTACCTAAGACACCTCACTACATATAAGTTCTACCTACGACACCTCACTACATATAAGTTCTACCTACGACACCTCACTACATATAAGGAGAGGACAATGGAGATTTTATCCAACTTTTATTTTAATAAAAAAAACGAAATGAGTTTCCTCTGTAGGGTGGCCGGGCTACTGTTTATATTCAAGGGTTTAAGATTTACGTGTAGGAAAAAGTGTATCCTCCAGTTAATTATAATCTATATGTATATATATATATATATATATATATATATATATATATATATATATATATAGTTGTGTGGTTATAATCACTGTCACACAGAGAGAGGTGTGCATGTTCAGGTTTCCTGGTGGAAACATTATTCAGTGTTCTAGACTAACAGTGATGTCTCCTCAAAGTAAAGTGGTATAACAGTATGACATAATATGGTCAAATAAAAAGGCTGGTGCATTATACATATTATGGCATATAAGTGTAATATTATGAAGTGAAATGTAGTAGTAGCAAAACAATTAAGCAATAAGGTACGAGAGGCAGTACTGTGTCGTGCAATAATGTACTGTTCAAGGGAGTTGTTAGGCCCGACGCGCAGATATTTTTTAGTAAGGAGGCCATACGTTTTTAAGTTTCTCCAGCTCTCCCCAGGTTGGCAAAAAAAACATCTCAAAATGCATCAGGTTGATGCTTTAAAATATGCAATATTTAAATTTTTCTTACGGGGGAACATCCCCCCAGACTCTCCTAGAGGGGTAATATCCTTCTCACCTTTTTCACCCCTGACCCGTTTTCATGCCTGCACATGACATCACACCTGACATCACACATGACATCACAGCTTCACCTCGTGGAACTGGACTCCACTCACATTGCATCCCTGGTTGGACTCCACTCACATTGCATCCCTGGTTGGACTCCACTCACATTGCATCCCTGGTTGGACTCCACTCACATTGCATCCCTAGTTGGACTCCACTCACATTGCATCCCTGGTTGGACTCCACTCACATTGCATCCCTGGTTGGACTCCACTCACATTGCATCCCTGGTTGGACTCCACTCACATTGCATCCCTGGTTGGACTCCACTCACATTGAATCCCTGGTTGGACTCACTCACATTGCATCCCTGGTTGGACTCCACTCACATTGAATCCCTGGTTGGACTCACTCACATTGCATCCCTGGTTGGACTCCACTCACATTGCATCCCTGGTTGGACTCACTCACATTGCATCCCTGGTTGGACTCACTCACATTGCATCCCTGGTTGGACTCCACTCACATTGCATCCCTGGTTGGACTCCACTCACATTGCATCCCTGGTTGGACTCCACTCACATTGCATCCCTGGTTGGACTCCACTCACATTGCATCCCTGGTTGGACTCCACTCACATTGCATCCCTGGTTGGACTCACTCACATTGCATCCCTGGTTGGACTCCACTCACATTGAATCCCTGGTTGGACTCACTCACATTGCATCCCTGGTTGGACTCCACTCACATTGCATCCCTGGTTGGACTCACTCACATTGCATCCCTGGTTGGACTCACTCACATTGCATCCCTGGTTGGACTCCACTCACATTGCATCCCTGGTTGGACTCCACTCACATTACATCCCTGGTTGGACTCCACTCACATTGCATCCCTGGTTGGACTCCACTCACATTGCATCCCTGGTTGGACTCCACTCACATTGCATCCCTGGTTGGATTCACTCACATTGCATCCCTGGTTGGACTCCACTCACATTGCATCCCTGGTTGGACTCCACTCACATTGCATCCCTGGTTGGACTCACTCACTTTGCATCCCTGGTTGGACTCACTCACATTGCATCCCTGGTTGGACTCACTCACATTGCATCCCTGGTTGGACTCCACTCACATTGCATCCCTGGTTGGATTCACTCACATTGCATCCCTGGTTGGACTCCACTCACATTGCATCCCTGGTTGGACTCCACTCACATTGCATCCCTGGTTGGACTCACTCACTTTGCATCCCTGGTTGGACTCACTCACATTGCATCCCTGGTTGGACTGCTCAGCTCTCCTCTCACCTCCCCTTCTGGACCAATCATGAGCAGCATTGCCATGTGCTGACGTGACAACCCGCCATTGGCAGCGTTCTGCATGGCAACACGTACAGATGCACTCAGGCTGTCGGGTTATGTTTGGCCCTGCCAGGGCAGCGTGGGAAGGAGGGGGAGGGAGGGGAGCTGAGCTGAGCTGAGCTGAGCTGAGCTGGGACAGCATGAGCACAGCTGGGCCATTTCAGCGCCAGTCAGGCAGCAGCAGACCGGGGGATGGGCGGCGGCACCGCTGGAGAGCGGCGCTCCAGAGGAAAGGGTCAGGACCATGCTCCAGATCCTGGTGTGAACAAAGTGTGTGGCTGTGAAAGATGTTTTGGAGTAGAGGATGCCACAATGGCGTATCACTGCTCCACAAGCTGAGAGATGCTTTCTAGTGCTGATGAGGACATGAACAACCCTCCATGACACACATCCTGAACTGGAGCATTGCACCAGTTCAGGATGTGGGTCACACATATTAACTCATCCGTGTGTGATTGCATCGTTACTGGCTGGGCTGGTTCAGTTCAGCCCGAGGTTCATCAAATATTTGTATTCCTGTTTTAATTCTTCCTTGACTCTCTATAAGTGTGTCAGGGCGGCTCCCGTTCCCTCCGGGTCACGTCACCGCGGGCCGCCGCTTTTGAACCCTCGGCAGAGATTAAGTCAAGCTTATCAGTGCTGGAATACAAGTCACATGACCACTAGGTAGAAACCAACGTCTAGGCCGTCATCAGTCTGTTATGGATGTTAAAGGAAGTTGAGGTGGTTTGGTCCTCTGGTCGCGATGGGAGGGAGCTCTGGGCCGACGTAAAAACTTGCGGAGATGGGTCTATGTCCAATCTGGTCTAGGAACACCTGAGACCCCCAGGAAGAGCTGCAGGACATACCTGGGGAAAAGGCCTCTCTTTTCTGGATGGATGCCTTCACGTTCACACTGAACCTAAACGTGTCATTGATAGGTTTTACGTTAGCTCCACAGTGCACGGATGTTTACATCAGTCATGTTTTAGAAAGGTATCCGGTATAAAGTCAGGTTGTCAGGGACGTCCTCTGGAGCCGCAGCACACGTTCCCTCATTTGGGGATTTGATGGAGTGAGCGTTATCTGACACGTCACTCCAAAGTCCTTCACATTGTTTGAGATGTGATTCACATTCAGAGTTCTGAGTTTGGTCCAGACATGAGGACAGCATCACGGCCACAGTAAGAAGTCATGTGACCAATGAGACCACAACACGCATGATGAAACGTGTTTACACTGAGACGGGACAGTCAAAAGTCATCCACTTTCAATATATATAAATATATATACACTGTCATCCAGAGCCACCTAGTGGTGCAGTGTTAGCGGTTATGTTTGTATTAACTTCATCTCACTTTTATTGTTATTCCATCAGACACTGATGTTCAGGGTTCTGACGGTCATGGAAAACCTGGAAAAGTCATGGAGTTTATAAATGGTTATTTCCAGGCCTGGAAAAGTCCTTGAAAAAAATAAATCCCCAAAGTTTAGTAAAAGTCATGTAAATGTGTTATATTCATGTGTTCATGTGTTCATTTACTCTGAGTTTGAAATAATGAATATGCTTTTAAAAGAAAGACTCAGAATATAAGCAGGCATACATACAGGCATCTATATAAATGTTTATTCTTTTAATCAAACTATTGTCTCATTCATTTGTGTCATTTAAGGTTTACTGTATGCTTTGTATTCTCATTGTTAGTTTAAATACTACATTCACTCACTTTTTACTGTTTACACCCAGATTTCACTAAATGTTTGTCATGGACATTTGGTTTAAAGTCATGGGAAAGTCATGAAACCCGTTGGTCAGGATGTGTATGAACCCTGGATGTTATTTTTTCTTCTTAAATTCTTTATGTTTTGACTTATGTTTTAGTTTTCGTAATGATCGTACGTATTTTACTCACTCCATGCTGCACTACTGTTTCTTCTTCCATTGTGTTTGAACAATCTCCGGCACCAGAATTCCCTTCAGGATGTTGATGAATAGTCTAAACGAGACAGGAACCATTTGGGACTTGAATGTGCTTCTTCACTGGAAACCAGCAGTGTATACTTTGTGATGTGTGTCTGTGCATCAGGTCTTTCTCTGGGGAAAAGAACAGGCGTCTGGTTCTGGTTCTGGTTCTGGTGGAGTCGTTTCTGGGCCTCTTGGTCTCATGTGTGTTTTCCTGTCCCGTGCAGATCCCAGCGGCTCCCCGGCGTGTGACCAGTGCCTCCCCCGGTACGGCGGCCCCCAGTGTGAGCAGTGCAGCTCCGGCTCCTACAAAGCATCCGGGCTTTGTGTTGAGTGCGACTGCTCGGGGAACGCGGACCCTCAGGGGCCGCCGCAGCTCTGTCAGCCCGACACCGGCCGGTGCCTCCGCTGCACCAACGGCACCGCCGGAGCCCAGTGCCAGCAGTGTGCCGCGGGCTTCACCGGGGACGCCCGGGCCCACAACTGCACCCGCCCAAGTAAGACCACAGCACAGCGTGCTTATTACCTTCTCTCTGTGCGGCACATCTTCATCTCCTAAAGGTCACCGTGGAACAGCTGATGATGCAGCCTCCAGACCAGATTCAGACATGTGGGAGGTTCATGGAGCGCCTCAGAGCCGTAAAAAAAGGAACAACGTGTGCTGGTTCTGGCTCAGAAACCCCTTTTAAGGAAGTAAAAGACAGTGAACTACTAAACTAAGCTGCAGCTCTATCAGCACTTTTAAAAACAATTTTTTAAAAATCAGTTGAAAGCTGGTCAGCGCTGTACTCATTTGACAAAATTATTATGGTTTGTATTACTTACTTTTTATATTTTGTATTACTTACTTTTAATGTGCTCTACTGTAGCATTGTATTGTGTGTATTGTGTGTTCCTCTCCCCACGTATAATGTTGTATTGTGTCTTTCATCCTGTATGTTTGCTGTTGTTTTATGTTTGTTTGTTCTGTCAAGGGACTACAGATGCTAATTAGCTGAAGCTACAATCTGGTACAGGGCATCAAATGGGGACATTTATGTGTTAACTGTACATGGTCCCTTTTTAAATAAAGATATATATATATATATATATATATATATATATATATATATATATATATATATATATATATATATATATAATAAACTAATAACTTATCAGACCTCTGCTCGGGTTGACACGAGTCTAATGACACCACCTGACAGGGAGCCAGGGAGCTGTCAATCAAGCTCACCTGCAGCGCGGAGGATATATTTACGACATGAAAACGTGCAGTTGGCATGAGGAAGGAGATATTTATTTATTAGACTCCTCTACAGGCTGACTCTTGTATATTATCTTTGCAGAAATGTTTTGAATGCATTTCTTTTACATTTAGTTGTGATCTCTGTTTGATCACTTCTTAAAACCCGTTTTTACTTTGCATACATTGTGTGTGTATGTCGTGATTCCTCTTGTGAGGCGCTGCACAGATAAATCACTCTTAGTTGGACATTATCTCACATATTACTTTACACAGCTGTATGAAAACATAGTGACTGAAATGATCACGTAAAAGCTGTTAATGGAGAAAGAGAATGCCGCTCGCTGTGTATCCACACTGAGAGGTAGTTCTCTCTTCCTGCCACCAGGCGTCACTGGTTACGTTGCTTATTCATGAGCAGCTGAGGTTTAACCAGCTGGTCTTCAGTAATCAGAGGCCTTCCTTCCATTGTTATGATACTGAGCTCACAGAATCAATCACTTGTGTGATGTCGTCATTTTATGTCCTTTTATGATCTATTATGCAGTTCTTTTGTTCCCCTGTTTTCTATATTTTATTTATTTGTTTGTTTTCTATTCCATTTGCTCTTTTTGGTTATTAGTTTGGTTTTGTTGTGTTTGTTCCTTTTTGTTTACCGGTATTTAAGCTATGTATATGCTTTGCTTCTCTGTAGAGCACTTTGTAAACTTTGCTTTTAAAGGTGCTTTATAAATAAAGTTATCATTATTAGAATTGACTGTGAGATGACATGTCCGTGTGCTTCTCCCTCCTCAGCCCCGCGGCTCCTCGCCACGCCGGCGTTTACGACCAGTACATCTCCCCCTCGGCCCACGACCACGACCTCCACCTCCAGCACCACCTTGCCCTCCGGCTCGGCGCGAGGCGTCCCGGCGTCCACGTCCAGCGGCAACGCGAGCGCCGCGCCGACCGCCGCCGCCGCCACCCAGGCGTCGCTGAGCAGCCTGAGCAGCCCCACCGACAACACCACGGCGGCCCAGACCGAGGTCTCCTGGACGCAGTTCAACATCATCGTCCTGGCCGTCATCATCCTCGTGGTGTTGGTGCTGCTGGGCTTCGTCGGAGGCGTGTACACCTACCGGGAGTACCAGAACCGCAAGCTCAACGCGCCCTTCTGGACCATCGAGCTGAAGGAGGACAACATCAGCTTCAGCAGCTACCACGACAGCATCCCCAACGCCGACGTGTCCGGCCTCCTGGAGGACGAGGCCAACGAGGTGGCGCCCAACGGCCAGCTGGCGCTCACCACGCAGGGCAACTGCTACAAGGCTTAGCCTCCGCCCACGAACTGAAACCCTGACACAAAGCTGCTGGAACGTACCAAATCCAAAGCTCCTTCATTCCGCCTGCTCGCCGTCACCCTGCTGCTCTGCGGCGCCTCCCGACCCGGTGAGATCCAGCAGATTCCATCACCGACACGGAGTTTCCACCTGAGGCGAGTTCCCTGTTTGATATGATTTAGCGAGGAGCGGGGGTCCGTGAAAAGGGTCCAAAGACTGCAGAGAGCACAGCGAGGTCATCGCCCGCCAGCCGGAACCAGAACCCCGACGCCGGCCACAGGAACCAGAAGGAGCCGAGCATTTCACACATTTTCTAAAATGGACTTTTGACTGTTTAAGTTATAACTGGATCGCATGAACAGTGTGATCCAAAACTGAGACAATGATTGTTATTTAATGAATTTTTATTTCGTTGTTATTTATTGGTTGACGTTTCATTCTTGGGAGACACGCTGCACACGCGTGTGTCATGGTGTTTGGTCTTATGTGCTGTCCAATGGTGATTTGAATTGCCCGATATGTTTCCATGTATAGTTTGTGTGTGTGGGAGAGAAGATGAAGCATTCGAATGAGCTCCTCTTTAGTTTCTAGCGGCCTCTTGTGAAGCTGCCAGCTCGCCTGCGTATCTAGGAGGAGTGTTTCTTCAGGGCGGTGACTGCAACGCATCGTCTGAACCAAGCATTTGAAAATGTTTCCCATTCATCCGGAGGCGTGTTGTGTGACGTGTTCTGCGGTTGTTTTGGAGGAAGCAGCCTGCACATGGCGCCTCGGCCCACGCAGCTCGGTCATCAGCGGCCATTTCTGTGTTGTTTAGGCTTCCATCGGCGGGTGTAAAGCTAATTATGGAACTAACTCCTCAGGTACCGGCTCTTTCCCTAATGTGATCACTGTAAATATGATTAATGTACAGATGAATGTGAATAGTAGCACTATTATTGTACAGGTAGAATACTGTGTACACTGTCACTCAACAAGCCCCGCCCCCACAGCCTTTGCTCCTTTCATTTCTTTCTCTCAGTACTTTTCCATGAACGCAGCTGCGGGACTGAAATGAACCCCCAGAAGTCAGAGCAAAGAATACAATGATGTAAATAATGCCCCAAAATCAGAGGTCAACGCTCAAATAAAACTGTTTTAACTGTTGTCTCTGTGTTCCTCTCTCAAACCTTCACTGCTCACGTCTCCAACGTCCACGCTTTCCGATGAGTCAGCATCCAGAACGTGTTTTTGAATAGCTCATGTATATAGTAATAGTAATAGTTCATGTACCTGGAATGCGGCCCGTGTTTAACACACCTTTAGGACACTTTACCGGTCTGTTCAGTGAGATAAAATACATCAGTAAACACCTCTCCGGTGACTTTACAAGCTTTCACGTGTCTTGAAGAAGAGACTGAGCGTCCTCTAGTCCTCCTCCAGGTCATGTGACCTCCTGGTTTATAGCCTCATTAGCTTTTTACCTCTGCAGATTGTATTCACGCTTCAAAAATCATAAAAGTGGGGTTCACTTGTATGAACAGAACGTGTAACTTTGTTTGCCTCAGAAGTTATTTCCTAAAATTACCCAAAATCCAAATGAAAGAATCCCATTGGCTTCTGACATGAGGTCATCACGAGGTCAACATGAGGTCATCATGCAGCAATGCTGTTGTTCAGCCACTCGCCCATCATCTTCATCACCATGAAGCCTGCCTCTCGTAACACACACACACACACACACACACACACACACACACGCACACATTTCTTGCTGTAGTTGCAATATTAAACTGCTGACAGGAGGGATTGTTAACATTTCCCCTATTAATATTATGTCACTTTCGGTTTCTAAAGTGGTCTGAATTTTCTGTGATGACTTTACAGGTTTTTGGGGATTTACCAAGACGTCACGTGAATTTGAGAATTAATCAGAACCGTTTATTGCCAATTATGTTTCACATGCAAGGAATCTGTCATGGCGGGCGGGGCATAACATAATAAACACAGTGCAAGAAATGTCAGCTGTTATGGAAGTGGAAACTTCTCTCTACATAATGCAAATTTAATGATTTATGTTTTAATACCTCCCCTTCGAGTCATTCCCTCAGTGCCTCTGATTCCTGCACTTCTATGTCCGCTAACGTTCTCATGTGAGTTCTACACCAGTGTTTTCAACCTTTTTTGAGCCGCGACACATTTTCTACAATAAAACAAAATCCTGTGGCACACCAACAACCCAAAAAGTTACAAAATGTCACATTGTAGCATAATACAGCATATATGGTAGTTATTATTAATGTCACATTGTAGCATAATACAGCATATATGGTCATTATTATTATTAATGTCACATTGTAGCATAATACAGCATATATGGTCATTATTAATGTCACATTGTAGCATAATACAGCACATATGGTAATTATTATTATTAATGTCACATTGTAGCATAATACAGCATATATGGTAGTTATTATTAATGTCACATTGTAGCATAATACAGCATATATGGTAATTATTATTATTAATGTCACATTGTAGCATAATACAACATATATGGTAGTTATTATTAATGTCACATTGTAGCATAATACAGCATATATGGTCATTATTATTATTAATGTCACATTGTAGCATAATACAGCATATATGGTAGTTATTATTAATGTCACATTGTAGCATAATACAGCATATATGGTCATTATTATTAATGTTACATTGTAGCATAATACAACATATATGGTAGTTATTATTAATGTCACATTGTAGCATAATACAGCATATATGGTCATTATTATTATTAATGTCACATTGTAGCATAATACAACATATATGGTCATTATTAATGTCACATTGTAGCATAATACAGCATATATGGTCATTATTAATGTCACATTGTAGCATAATACAGCATATATGGTCATTATTATTAATGTCACATTGTAGCATAATACAGCATATATGGTCATTATTATTAATGTCACATTGTATCATAATACAGCATATATGGTCATTATTATTAATGTCACATTGTAGCATAATACAGCATATATGATCATTATTATTAATGTCACATTGTAGCATAATACAGCATATATGGTCATTATTATTAATGTCACATTGTAGCATAATACAGCATATATGGTAATTATTATTATGTCACATTGTAGCATAATACAGCATATATGGTCATTATTGCGCTCCCTACTGGCATGGAAGAGTATTTCAATACTAGACCAGACACTATATTGCAGCTCAGAAGCTCAAGAATGGAACATTATTTGCAGCAACTAAATAATATTTTTTTGGACCGATTAAGTGAAATTGGACACTGGCTTGGTTGAAAATCACTGTATGCTATACGACTGCTACCAGATGCTAAAGAGATCTCATCTAGCAGCACATGACCTAACATTCAGTTCAGACTTGATGACCACAGTTAGTGACCAGTAATGCTGTTTATGTCTGTTTATGAAAATGAGTCATCCTCAACATTTGTTGTGTTATGGTTTCAAAATGAAAGACATTTCATTTGATGGAACAAATAGTCCCGTCTCCTAAAAGGTAGGTCACCGTTCAACGAAAGCAGCGTGTGAATTGTGTTTCCAGGGAACGATGTTTTCTATGCTAAAGGTTGAAAGTAGAAAACCACAAGGCTTCCTCCTCGAGGCCGTGTCCGTGTGAACAACATAACCATGTTCTTTGTGTTGTTTCAAAGTTCTTTTAAGCAAACATTATGTTTTGCTTCTAAACCTAACAAAATAGGTTTACCACATGTTAAAACTATATGATATATATATATATATATATATATATATATATATTCCAGCCTGCAGCTCCGCCGCTGCTCTTCTTGCCAAAACTAAAACTAACCCCAAAGCATTCGAGTGGGAGGATAAAGGAGGATGAAGGTTATGTAATGTAATGTAGGTAAGGTAGTGTAATGCAGAGTAAGGTAAGGTAATGTAATGTAAGGTAAGGTAAGGTAATGTAAGGTAAGGTAATGTAGAGTAAGATAAGGTAATGTAAGGTAAGGTAATGTAAGGTAATGTAAGGTAAGGTAATGTAGTGTAATGTAAGGTAATGTAAGGTAAGGTAATGTAGTGTAATGTAAGGTAATGCAAGGTAAGGTAATGTAGTGTAATGTAAGGTAATGTAATGTAGAGTAAGGTAAGGTAATGGGGGTAAGGTAAGGTAATGTAAGGTAAGGTAAGGTAATGTAGTGTAATGTAAGGTAATGCAAGGTAAGGTAATGTAGTGTAATGTAAGGTAATGTAAGGTAAGGTAATGTAGAGTAAGGTAAGGTAATGGGGGGTAAGGTAAGGTAATGTAAGGTAAGGTAAGGTAGTGTAATGCAGAGTAAGGTAAGGTAATGTAATGTAAGGTAAGGTAATGTAATGTAAGGTAAGGTAATGTAGCATAGTGTAATGTAATGTAAGGTAAGGTAAGGTAAGGTAGTGTAATGCAGAGTAAGGTAATGTAATGTAATGTAAGGTAAGGTAGTGTAATGCAGAGTAAGGTAATGTAAGGTAAGGTAATGTAGTGTAATGTAATGTAATGTAAGGTAAGGTAGTGTAGTGTAATGTAAGGTAATGTAAGGTAAGGTAAGGTAGTGTAATGCAGAGTAAGGTAATGTAAGGTAAGGTAATGTAGTGTAATGTAAGGTAATGTAATGTAGAGTAAGGTAAGGTAATGGGGGTAAGGTAAGGTAATGTAAGGTAAGGTAAGGTAATGTAGTGTAATGTAAGGTAATGCAAGGTAAGGTAATGTAATGTAAGGTAAGGTAAGGTAATGTAGTGTAGTGTAATGTAATGTAATGTAAGGTAAGGTAAGGTAGTGTAATGCAGAGTAAGGTAATGTAATGTAATGTAAGGTAAGGTAGTGTAATGCAGAGTAAGGTAATGTAAGGTAAGGTAATGTAGTGTAATGTAATGTAATGTAAGGTAAGGTAGTGTAGTGTAATGTAATGTAATGTAAGGTAAGGTAAGGTAGTGTAATGCAGAGTAAGGTAAGGTAAGAAAGGTGTGGGCCCATAACGCTGTCCTGCTGCTCTCCGGAAAGATAACATTCGTTAGAGGAAGTTCGCGCGCGGGTCACAAACACTGACTGAAACTCGAGCAAAAGACTCGCGCGCGCGGCGGTTTCACGTGGGCGACTGCGCCTCATAAATAGAGATGGGAGGCTGATCCGCCACCGGGACATCAGCCTGCATGGAGGAAGAGGGCCGCTACAGCTGCTGCTGCAGCGGGGCGGAAGCGGGACTCCACCGGCAGGACGCGCTGATCCGCCTGCTGCTCCGGAGAGAGAGCCGCCAGCAGCGGCTGGCTCGGGGCTGCGCCGCCGCGCTGCTGCTGCTGGTCTCCGGCGCAGTGGTGCTGCTCGTCACGCTGGTGCTACGAGGAGCGCCGGCCAAGGAGAGCCAGGTAACGGGAGAGTGTCCTCCGAGTACCGGGGTGTCGGTCCTAGTGGACCTGGGTGGACCGAGCCGAGAGTGCTCCCAGGCTGATTTAATCATGATATGAGTTCATTCAGGGTTCTTCTTACGGTCAGGAAAACCTGGAAAAGTCATGGAATTTTTTTAAATGGTTATTTCCAGGTCAGGAAAAGTCCCCAAAGTTTAGTAAAAGTCATGTAAATGTGTTATATTCATGTGTTCATGACGTTCATTTACGCTGAGTTTGAAATAATGAATATGCTTTTAAAAGAAAGACTCAGAATATAAGCAGGCATACATACAGGCATCTATATAAATGTTTATTCTTTTAATCAAACTATTGTCTCATTCATTTGTGTCATTTAAGGTTTACTGTATGC
>NC_136596.1:29085139-29105139 GCF_910589615.1 Taurulus bubalis
GTTTTACATCTCGCCCGGCTACATGAGAAACAATCCTCTGCTGTCCTCAGTGGACACGGTGAGCTGCAGCATGAAGCAGTGGAAAAAGAGCCTCTACACGGCCGGCTTGTTCATCCTGGATGCCGGCAGCAGCCTGCGTGTGACGTCAACACACCCCAGACTTATTATGAAATCAGAATCAAAGGTGTTCTTCGGTGCTGAACTTCTAGAATTCTCTGAACCTGAGCCTGAATTGTCTTGCACCTCCATGGGGACTGAAGGGTAGGTCTCAGTGTAGCTTTCTGGTTTCTTTAACGACGAAGATCTAAACCCGCGCTTGGATTAGCAGCAGCAAGAAGCTAATGTATCTGCTCGACTACAGGTTTGTTTTATCTCATTGAAGCTATAAGCTGCTTAGTTTTTAACTCGTTATTATCAGCTCACATACTAATGGCTTAAAGCAGTATTGGAGAAACCTGCAAGAGTGCTCTACATTTGAAAGGTATCCATTGTGCAAACTGTTTTCCAGTGAAGGTAGCTAGCCGCACTAGCCCCAAAGGTTGCTGATGCTAGCAAGATAATCGCCAAGTTGGCAACATTGACAGCCCGTCCTTTCGGGCCTCCCTCCAAAGCCCCTCCCCCCAAATTATCCTCATGGATGTAAACATCAAACAGGATGTTCGTGGTACTCGCAGCTCGAGGGGGCAGCTGGTACTTGCCCACCTCGAGACCTAGAAAAGGGGAAGTGTCTCAAAACTAAAGTGGGGGTCCATAGACCATATAAAACATGGAGCTTGTCTCGTGACGTGTCCCACGGGTTTCTGAAGAGTCGTTGGTTGAGTAAAGCCAGCTTGTGATGCGTCCTGAACCCGGTGTGGCAGCTGCAGGCGTGTTGAGTCCGGTTATGGATGTGATGAATACGCGTGGAGCGAACCCACACCGCACTGAGCCAGAAACAGCTCTCCACATGCGTCATGAATCAGGAGAAACACGGAAGGGTTGTGAAAAGGTGGAAAACCAGCCAATGAAAAAGAGGACAGACAGACAGACAGGCAGACAGGATTGGACAAGCGTACTACAGTCAGAGATTTTGTCAGAATATTCGATATATTGATTGCTGGTTGCAACACATATAACATTGTGTGTGTACAGATTGTAAAGCCCTTTTATGACTTGTGATAAAAGTTAAATATTTATATTAATACTTATTTTATTTGTTTGATATATGAATTAGCATTTTATCAGGATATTTAGTGCAGGGAAGAAGAAAAAAGAATCAAAAATTTTGAGGGAAAAAGTTACAAGTTAAGAAAAGAATAATTCTATCTTCTCAAAGGGGAGGAGTCTCATTCCATGACATGTCTTTGTGATCTGGACTGTGGGAAAGAGGAAAAAGATCTCCATTACCAGCAGACACACAAACCAGGCCACACAATCACCTTTTCATGGTTTGTCCGGACATGTTATGGTTTATTTAGTAATAAAGAGGTGAATTGCAGAAGTACTTTCAGCAGCTAGCTAGATTAAAGTGCATGTGATGTGTAACAAGACGTGCTATTTACTTCTTTGTGTTCTCTGAGTTGGTGCTATGCTTTGAAAGATATATTATGTGTGATATTTTATGTTTGTATGTGTGTTGTGCAGAGTTTGTGAAAGAAAAGTTCTAAATAAAAACGTAAATGACAAAACGCCGAGCTATTTCCTTCTTTCAGTGGGGACTCAATCTGAGTGGGCTCATTTCTGGATGAACTCTTGAGACGTTCCCCAAATGCTTCTTCACTTCTCACTGACTCATGAGGGCCGAGATGATGAAGAGAGGAGCATGTCTGTAACAGACATGGGCCAAACGGCTCCACAGCTACAATGAAGAGAGGAGCATGTCTGTAACAACCAGGGGCCAAACGGCTCCACAGCTACAATGAAGAGAGGAGCATGTCTGTAACAGACAGGGGCCAAACGGCTCCACAGCTACAATGAAGAGAGGAGCATGTCTGTAACAACCAGGGGCCAAACGGCTCCACAGCTAAAGGGGAAGAGAGGAGAAGTTAGCTCTGATAATGATCGTTGAGTCATCGACATGAATCACGGTTGGAATGTGCCTCTGACTGCTCCGCCTCTGCTGATTAACGGGGTCTGATTAACAGGGTTTTAGTCACAGGAAGCTCCTCAGGTTTTCAGACTTTTTGTGGCGTTTTTGACAATTTGGAGTGATTTACAGTCATATTACATGTCTTAGTTTTCATTACATTGCATTGCTAAGCTGGGTGAATAAATAAAGAAATACTTTCTGGAATGAATATTCATGGGATAGCCTGTCTAGAACAAATGTAAAAATCATTAAAAAAACATATTGATTGTATTATTTTCAATACATCGGATGTGCTGGATGAGGTAGAAAGGCATCGAGAGGTATCTGGCTACGTGGCAGGCTTGTGAAAGATTCACTGGGTCATGACTTTGCCCCTTGAAGGGTGTAAGAAAAGCAAAACAATGATCTAAACTTCCCAATGGAGAGGCTACTATTCTGATCAACTTAAATGAAACTGTTCTGCACAGGGTTGCAAGGCTTCTTCCTTCCATCCTGCTGCTGTCAGGCTGCACAACCAGCTGAGCTCTCAGTGGACCACAAAAACACTTCAATCACTTTGGTCCCTTTAATTACTTTCAACTGGTGCAATATAAATACATTTAAA
The DNA here is from genome assembly GCF_910589615.1 of Taurulus bubalis. Taxonomy (NCBI): domain Eukaryota; kingdom Metazoa; phylum Chordata; class Actinopteri; order Perciformes; family Cottidae; genus Taurulus; species Taurulus bubalis. Next base: position 29,087,812 of record NC_136596.1, read on the forward strand.
TACTTTTATTCTGTCTGTATATATAATATTGCTATTGTGGATTATTTTTCATCTTTACTGTTTGTATTGCTGTTTTTACAGACCCTCCTGACCCTCCTGACCCTGCAGACCCTCCTGACCCTCCAGACAGGAAGGGCCTGCTGCCTCTCACCTCCAGTGCTCCACTGTTGGACCAGGAGGTAGTGGACAGGATGTGAGGCGTTTCCATGATCACCCCCTCTATCGCTCTGGGGCGGTTCCCAGACCCATCCATCGGTTTTGGTCGCCAGCTCTGATGCCGCTGCCTCAGCACATTGAGTACAAGATAGGATAAGATAATCCTTTATTAGTCCTGCAGTCGGGAAATTGCAGGATTACAGCAGCAAGAGATACATAGGGAAATAAAAAAACAAGTAATATAAATAAACAGTAAAAACAGTAAATATAATAGCAATATTATATATATACAGATGGAATAAAAAGTATTTAAAAAAGTATTTATATTGCACCAGTTAAAGTAATTAAAGCTTCCAAAGTGATTGAAGTGATTTTGTGGTCTACTGAGAGCTCAGCTGGTTGTGCAGCCTGACAGCAGCAAGATGGAAGGACTTGCGGTTCCTCTCCTTCACACACCGGGGAGGAGCATCATGTCCTGTCTCCCACCGCCTCCACCAGGTGTTAGCTTTGCATCATGTCCTGTCTCCCACCGCCTCCACCAGGGGATAGCTTAGCATCATCATCCTGTCTCCCACCACCTCCACCAGGTGATAGCTTAGCATAGGGTTAGCCTCTCCAGGGTCTTCATCAGGTGGGATGTCAACACCACCGGCCTGAAGCGGTTGAGGTCCTTGGGCCACGGGGTCTTTGGAACTGGTACCACGCAGGATGTCTTCCATAGCTGTGGTACTTACCAGCCTCATGCTCACGTTGAAGACGTGCTCCACTATATTATACTATATAGTATATATATATATATATATATATATTTATATATATTTTTTTTTTTATATATATATATATATACACACATACTATACGTGCTCCACTATCCTGCACAGCTGGTCTCAGGAAGTAGTCTGCTCCGTCTTTCTCGTTAACAGCCTCAATGGTACATTTCCCATCCAGTCGGTTATCAAAGTGATCTGAGAGATTCTTGGACTTGAGCCACACGGTGTCATCACCCGGAGCTCAGGCCAAACGCAGAAGGGTGCTTTCCCCATTTACCACAGCTATGTGCACACATCTTTCAAGCCCTTTGGTAATAGAATGCCTGAAAATTATTTGGGGAAAAACATGGTAGAAAAATCATCCTTTCAGGCAAACCCTTGAACTGTACATTATTGACGACACAGTACTGCCTCGAGTACCTTATTGCTTAAGTAAACTACACCAAGGGGTTTAGCTCACAGTAAACTATACCAAGGAGTTTATCTTTAAGTAAACTATACCAAGGAGTTTATCTTTAAGTAAACTATACCAAGGAGTTTATCTCATAGTAAACTATACCAAGGAGTTTATCTCACAGTAAACTATACCAAGGAGTTTATCTTTAAGCAAACTATACCAATGAGTTTATCTCATAGTAAACTATACCAAGGAGTTTATCTTTAAGTAAACTATACCAAGGAGTTTATCTCATAGTAAACTATACCAAGGAGTTTATCTCACAGTAAACTATACCAAGGAGTTTATCTCATAGTAAACTATACCAAGGAGTTTATCTCATAGTCAACTATACCAATGAGTTTATCTCATAGTAAACAATACCAAGGAGTTTATCTCATAGTAAATGATACCAAGGAGTTTATCTCATAGTAAATGATACCAAGGAGTTTATCTCATAGTAAATGATACCATGGAGTTTATCTCATAGCAAACTATACCAAGGAGTTTATCTCATAGTAAACTATACCAAGGAGTTTATCTCATAGTAAACTACACCAAGGAGTTTATCTCATAGTAAATGATACCAAGGAGTTTATCTCATATAAACTACACCAAGGAGTTTATCTCATAGTAAACTATACCAAGGAGTTTATCTCATAGTAAACTATACCAAGGAGTTTATCTTTAAGTAAACTATACCAAGGAGTTTATCTCATAGTAAACTATACCAAGGAGTTTATCTCATAGTAAACTATACCAAGGAGTTTATCTCACAGTAAACTATACCAAGGAGTTTATCTCATAGTAAACTACACCAAGGAGTTTATCTCATAGTAAACTATACCAAGGAGTTTATCTTTAAGTAAACTATACCAAGGAGTTTATCTCATAGTAAACTATACCAAGGAGTTTATCTCATAGTAAATGATACCAAGGAGTTTATCTCATATAAACTACACCAAGGAGTTTATCTCATAGTAAACTATACCAAGGAGTTTATCTCATAGTAAACTATACCAAGGAGTTTATCTCATAGTAAACTATACCAAGGAGTTTATCTCATAGTAAATGATACCAAGGAGTTTATCTCATAGTAAATGATACCAAGGAGTTTATCTCATATAAACTACACCAAGGAGTTTATCTCACAGTAAACTATACCAAGGAGTTTATCTCATAGTAAACTACACCAAGGAGTTTATCTCATAGTAAACTATACCAAGGAGTTTATCTCATAGTAAACTATACCAATGAGTTTATCTCATAGTAAACTATACCAAGGAGTTTATCTCATAGTAAATGATACCAAGCAGTTAATCTCATAGTAAATGATACCAAGGAGTTTATCTCATAGTAAAGGATACCATGGAGTTTATCTCATAGCAAACTATACCAAGGAGTTTATCTCATAGTAAACTATACCAAGGAGTTTATCTCATAGTAAATGATACCAAGCAGTTAATCTCATAGTAAATGATACCAAGGAGTTTATCTCATAGTAAATGATACCAAGGAGTTTATCTCATAGTAAATGATACCAAGGAGTTTATCTCATATAAACTACACCAAGGAGTTTATCTCATAGTAAACTATACCAAGGAGTTTATCTCATAGTAAACTATACCAAGGAGTTTATCTCATAATAAACTATACCAAGGAGTTCATCTCATAGTAAACTATACCAAGGAGTTTATCTCATAGTAAACTATACCAAGGAGTTTATCTCATAGTAAACTACACCAAGGAGTTTATCTCACAGTAAACTATACCAATGAGTTTATCTCATAGTAAACTATACCAAGGAGTTTATCTCATAGTAAACTATACCAAGGAGTTTATCTCACAGTAAACTATACCAAGAAGTTTATCTTTAAGTAAACTATACCAAGGAGTTTATCTCATAGTAAACTATACCAAGGAGTTTATCTCACAGTAAACTATACCAATGAGTTTATCTCATAGTAAACTATACCAAGGAGTTTATCTCATAGTAAACTATACCAAGGAGTTTATCTCACAGTAAACTATACCAAGAAGTTTATCTTTAAGTAAACTATACCAAGGAGTTTATCTCATAGTAAACTACACCAAGGAGTTTATCTCATAGTAAACTATACCAAGGAGTTTATCTTTAAGTAAACTATACCAAGGAGTTTATCTCATAGTAAACTATACCAAGGAGTTTATCTCATAGTAAATGATACCAAGGAGTTTATCTCATATAAACTACACCAAGGAGTTTATCTCATAGTAAACTATACCAAGGAGTTTATCTCATAGTAAACTATACCAAGGAGTTTATCTCATAGTAAACTATACCAAGGAGTTTATCTCATAGTAAATGATACCAAGGAGTTTATCTCATAGTAAATGATACCAAGGAGTTTATCTCATATAAACTACACCAAGGAGTTTATCTCACAGTAAACTATACCAAGGAGTTTATCTCATAGTAAACTACACCAAGGAGTTTATCTCATAGTAAACTATACCAAGGAGTTTATCTCATAGTAAACTATACCAATGAGTTTATCTCATAGTAAACTATACCAAGGAGTTTATCTCATAGTAAATGATACCAAGGAGTTAATCTCATAGTAAACGATACCAAGGAGTTTATCTCATAGTAAAGGATACCATGGAGTTTATCTCATAGCAAACTATACCAAGGAGTTTATCTCATAGTAAACTATACCAAGGAGTTTATCTCATAGTAAATGATACCAAGCAGTTAATCTCATAGTAAATGATACCAAGGAGTTTATCTCATAGTAAATGATACCAAGGAGTTTATCTCATAGTAAATGATACCAAGGAGTTTATCTCATATAAACTACACCAAGGAGTTTATCTCATAGTAAACTATACCAAGGAGTTTATCTCATAGTAAACTATACCAAGGAGTTTATCTCATAATAAACTATACCAAGGAGTTCATCTCATAGTAAACTATACCAAGGAGTTTATCTCATAGTAAACTATACCAAGGAGTTTATCTCATAGTAAACTACACCAAGGAGTTTATCTCACAGTAAACTATACCAATGAGTTTATCTCATAGTAAACTATACCAAGGAGTTTATCTCATAGTAAACTATACCAAGGAGTTTATCTCACAGTAAACTATACCAAGAAGTTTATCTTTAAGTAAACTATACCAAGGAGTTTATCTCATAGTAAACTATACCAAGGAGTTTATCTCACAGTAAACTATACCAATGAGTTTATCTCATAGTAAACTATACCAAGGAGTTTATCTCACAGTAAACTATACCAAGAAGTTTATCTTTAAGTAAACTATACCAAGGAGTTTATCTCATAGTAAACTATACCAAGGAGTTTATCTCATAGTAAATGATACCAAGGAGTTTATCTCATATAAACTACACCAAGGAGTTTATCTCATAGTAAACTATACCAAGGAGTTTATCTCATAGTAAACTATACCAAGGAGTTTATCTCATAGTAAACTATACCAAGGAGTTCATCTCATAGTAAACTATACCAAGGAGTTTATCTCATAGTAAACTACACCAAGGAGTTTATCTCACAGTAAACTATACCAAGGAGTTTATCTTTAAGCAAACTATACCAATGAGTTTATCTCATAGTAAACTATACCAAGGAGTTTATCTTTAAGTAAACTATACCAAGGAGTTTATCTCATAGTAAACTATACCAAGGAGTTTATCTCACAGTAAACTACACCAAGGAGTTTATCTCATAGTAAACTATACCAAGGAGTTTATCTTTAAGTAAACTATACCAAGGAGTTTATCTCATAGTAAACTATACCAAGGAGTTTATCTCATAGTAAATGATACCAAGGAGTTTATCTCATATAAACTACACCAAGGAGTTTATCTCATAGTAAACTATACCAAGGAGTTTATCTCATAGTAAACTATACCAAGGAGTTTATCTCATAGTAAACTATACCAAGGAGTTTATCTCATAGTAAATGATACCAAGGAGTTTATCTCATAGTAAATGATACCAAGGAGTTTATCTCATATAAACTACACCAAGGAGTTTATCTCACAGTAAACTATACCAAGGAGTTTATCTCATAGTAAACTACACCAAGGAGTTTATCTCATAGTAAACTATACCAAGGAGTTTATCTCATAGTAAACTATACCAATGAGTTTATCTCATAGTAAACTATACCAAGGAGTTTATCTCATAGTAAATGATACCAAGCAGTTAATCTCATAGTAAATGATACCAAGGAGTTTATCTCATAGTAAAGGATACCATGGAGTTTATCTCATAGCAAACTATACCAAGGAGTTTATCTCATAGTAAACTATACCAAGGAGTTTATCTCATAGTAAATGATACCAAGCAGTTAATCTCATAGTAAATGATACCAAGGAGTTTATCTCATAGTAAATGATACCAAGGAGTTTATCTCATAGTAAATGATACCAAGGAGTTTATCTCATATAAACTACACCAAGGAGTTTATCTCATAGTAAACTATACCAAGGAGTTTATCTCATAGTAAACTATACCAAGGAGTTTATCTCATAATAAACTATACCAAGGAGTTCATCTCATAGTAAACTATACCAAGGAGTTTATCTCATAGTAAACTATACCAAGGAGTTTATCTCATAGTAAACTACACCAAGGAGTTTATCTCACAGTAAACTATACCAAGGAGTTTATCTCATAGTAAACTATACCAAGGAGTTTATCTCATAGTAAACTATACCAAGGAGTTTATCTCACAGTAAACTATACCAAGAAGTTTATCTTTAAGTAAACTATACCAAGGAGTTTATCTCATAGTAAACTATACCAAGGAGTTTATCTCACAGTAAACTATACCAATGAGTTTATCTCATAGTAAACTATACCAAGGAGTTTATCTCATAGTAAACTATACCAAGGAGTTTATCTCACAGTAAACTATACCAAGAAGTTTATCTTTAAGTAAACTATACCAAGGAGTTTATCTCATAGTAAACTATACCAAGGAGTTTATCTTTAAGTAAACTATACCAAGGAGTTTATCTCATAGTAAATGATACCAAGGAGTTTATCTCATAGTAAACTATACCAAGGAGTTTATCTCATAGTAAATGATACCAAGGAGTTTATCTCATAGTAAATGATACCATGGAGTTTATCTCATAGTAAACTATACCAAGGAGTTTATCTCATAGTAAATGATACCAAGGAGTTTATCTCATAGTAAACTATACCAAGGAGTTTATCTCATAGTAAACTATACCAAGGAGTTTATCTCATATAAACTACACCAAGGAGTTTATCTCATAGTAAACTATACCAAGGAGTTTATCTCATAGTAAACTATACCAAGGAGTTTATCTCATAGTAAACTACACCAAGGAGTTTATGTCATAGTAAACTATACCAAGGAGTTTATCTCATATAAACTACACCAAGGAGTTTATCTCATAGTAAACTATACCAAGGAGTTTATCTCATAGTAAACTACACCAAGGAGTTTATCTCATAGTAAACTATACCAAGGAGTTTATATCATAGTAAACTACACCAAGGAGCTTATCTCATAGTAAACTATACCAAGGAGTTTATCTCATAGTAAACTATACCAAGGAGTTCATCTCATAGTAAATGATACCAAGGAGTTTATCTCATAGTAAACTATACCAAGGAGTTTATCTCATATAAACTACACCAAGGAGTTTATCTCATATAAACTACACCAAGGAGTTTATCTCATAGTAAACTATACCAAGGAGTTTATCTCATAGTAAACTACACCAAGGAGTTTATCTCATAGTAAACTATACCAAGGAGTTTATCTCATAGTAAACTACACCAAGGAGTTTATCTCATAGTAAACTACACCAAGGAGTTTATCTCATAGTAAACTACACCAAGGAGTTTATCTCATAGTAAATGATACCAAGGAGTTTATCTCATAGTAAACTATACCAATGAGTTTATCTCATAGTAAATGATACCAAGGAGTTTATCTCATAGTAAACTATACCAAGGAGTTTATCTCACAGTAAACTATACCAAGAAGTTTATCTTTAAGTAAACTATACCAAGGAGTTTATCTCATAGTAAACTATACCAAGGAGTTTATCTCACAGTAAACTATACCAATGAGTTTATCTCATAGTAAACTATACCAAGGAGTTTATCTCATAGTAAACTATACCAAGGAGTTTATCTCATAGTAAACTACACCAAGGAGTTTATCTCATAGTAAACTATACCAAGGAGTTTATCTCATAGTAAACTACACCAAGGAGTTTATCTCATAGTAAACTACACCAAGGAGTTTATCTCATAGTAAATGATACCAAGGAGTTTATCTCATAGTAAACTATACCAATGAGTTTATCTCATAGTAAATGATACCAAGGAGTTTATCTCATAGTAAACTATACCAAGGAGTTTATCTCACAGTAAACTATACCAAGAAGTTTATCTTTAAGTAAACTATACCAAGGAGTTTATCTCATAGTAAACTATACCAAGGAGTTTATCTCACAGTAAACTATACCAATGAGTTTATCTCATAGTAAACTATACCAAGGAGTTTATCTCATAGTAAACTATACCAAGGAGTTTATCTCACAGTAAACTATACCAAGAAGTTTATCTTTAAGTAAACTATACCAAGGAGTTTATCTCATAGTAAACTATACCAAGGAGTTTATCTTTAAGTAAACTATACCAAGGAGTTTATCTCATAGTAAATGATACCAAGGAGTTTATCTCATAGTAAACTATACCAAGGAGTTTATCTCATAGTAAATGATACCAAGGAGTTTATCTCATATAAACTACACCAAGGAGTTTATCTCATAGTAAACTATACCAAGGAGTTTATCTCATAGTAAACTATACCAAGGAGTTTATCTCATAGTAAACTATACCAAGGAGTTTATCTCATATAAACTACACCAAGGAGTTTATCTCATAGTAAACTATACCAAGGAGTTTATCTCATAGTAAACTATACCAAGGAGTTTATCTCATAGTAAACTACACCAAGGAGTTTATGTCATAGTAAACTTTACCAAGGAGTTTATCTCATATAAACTACACCAAGGAGTTTATCTCATAGTAAACTATACCAAGGAGTTTATCTCATAGTAAACTACACCAAGGAGTTTATCTCATAGTAAACTATACCAAGGAGTTTATATCATAGTAAACTACACCAAGGAGCTTATCTCATAGTAAACTATACCAAGGAGTTTATCTCATAGTAAACTATACCAAGGAGTTCATCTCATAGTAAATGATACCAAGGAGTTTATCTCATAGTAAACTATACCAAGGAGTTTATCTCATATAAACTACACCAAGGAGTTTATCTCATATAAACTACACCAAGGAGTTTATCTCATAGTAAACTATACCAAGGAGTTTATCTCATAGTAAACTACACCAAGGAGTTTATCTCATAGTAAACTACACCAAGGAGTTTATCTCATAGTAAACTACACCAAGGAGTTTATCTCATAGTAAATGATACCAAGGAGTTTATCTCATATAAACTATACCAAGGAGTTTATCTCATAGTAAACTACACCAAGGAGTTTATCTCATAGTAAACTATACCAAGGAGTTTATCTCATAGTAAACTACACCAAGGAGTTTATCTCATAGTAAACTACACCAAGGAGTTTATCTCATAGTAAACTACACCAAGGAGTTTATCTCATAGTAAATGATACCAAGGAGTTTATCTCATAGTAAATGATACCAAGGAGTTTATCTCATAGTAAACTATACCAAGGAGTTTATCTTTAAGTAAACTATACCAAGGAGTTTATCTCATAGTAAACTATACCAATGAGTTTATCTCATAGTAAACGATGCAGGGAGGGAATGTAAGTACAGGTAGTTACTCAATGTGTTTATCTGTAGTTGTTAACGATGGCCACCTGCTTACATTTAGGTTTACTTGAGGCAAATGAAAGGGAATATGGTAGTGGGCTATGTTAACACTAAGCTAACTATTTTTGTGTATTTCTTTTATCTGTCTCTAATGCTGCGTTCACACCAAACGCTTGTTTACTCGCGTGAGTGAAACGAGGGTGTTCACACCAAACACGAAAAATCGCGCCGCGGGGGGCGTGGCCTATCGCCGTCGCTTCTCGCCGTCGAGTCTTTCCGCTATCGACCACGGAATAACTAACCACTAGTTCTGCTTCATACTTGTTGTGGAAGTCCCAAAAACGTTGGAACATTAACGGCCGCTTCCAGCGCTACTTCAGGCGGAGCAGCAACAGTTTGATTCAGCAATGGCAAGACGGCGGTGATGACGGGCGGAGCTTCTCAACGCTGATTGGCTGACGCAACTTTGCGTCCTTAGCTCTGTTCGCCCCGCGTCAAACGCGTCTATCGCGCCGCCCCGCGAAAAAAACTGTGCATTGACTTTGCATGTAATCTGGTCGCGCTTCAAATTCGCGCCGCGTTTGGTGTGAACGCAACGTAATGCTTCCTGGATCTAGTCCAATGGTGTTTGTTTTTTTTCACTACGATCCTAGTTTGACTTGATTATCGTGAATGCATTGGGTCCCTTCCATTTCAGCCCATCATACAATATTTATCCTTCCATAATCAAGATGTACTTGAAATGTGTTTTTTTTACATTTTTGTTATTCATGTTTGACACTGAACTAGTTCATCTTTATCTCAGTGATAGTGTCCAAATGAATATAACATATCACTGGTATGTAAAAACTACACGGACAACAAAATAGATGTAAATGTTGATCAAAATCTTATTCCCTTCTGCTCATAATAAAACAAGTAAACAACTCAAAAGTTGACTGTCAGGTCCATTCTCCATGCATTGGATTTGGGAGTGACGTGGATATGAAAGCTAGTTTATCCGTCTTTCCTTTACAAGCAGGAAAAGTATTCATCTCTCTTTATTTGAGAAAAGTTCATATTTGTGTTCACTATGACCCTGACATTCTGTCTCTTCTGTTATCATATACTGAATGAATGCAAAACTACAGAACAAAATCACTCTTTCTGATTGAACCAATCTATGAACTGTCTGAAACATGACTGGTATTCAATACTCTGGACTGAATATGAGGCCAGCAGAAGGTACTTTGAGGTATTTTAAAACATCAGAATCTTTCTTTCTTTCTTTCCTCTCTACCACAAGGTGTGACACATGAAGGGTACAGGAGGTTTGTGGGAGTCGCCTTAGTCTGTATTTGTGTTGATAAGCTTTTTGATTTTCCTACTGTAAAGCGCTCATCAGAATCAGAATCAGAACCATTTATTTGCCAGGTATGTTTACACAAACGAGGAACTTTTCTTGGCGGAAGGTGCATAACATTAGACGAGATAATCAACAACAACAACAACAACAGTGCAATATATTACATGAAGTGCAACACAGTGAGCACAGGTGTTGGAAATTAGCATTCGCTATATACACTGAACACAGTGCATCTGGTTTTTCCTTTGTGCATATATGTGTGCTAACAATTCTAATGCCATTGTGATGTCCACATCAAATAAATAAAGTCACCAACACACTGCGGCGGCTATCTGAGCAAGCGTCAGATGTTTGCATATTCGGTCTGTTTTTTTTTCCACAAACAAAATCATTAAAACATGTAAGACGTTAGCAACTGCCAAATATGTGGCCCATGAAGATGAGGTTGAATGATATTTAAAGAGCAACACCCACGGCCGGCTCGAGGAATGCAGTCAGAGATCTGATTGGCCGGATATGGTGACGCGGGGATTTGTGAATGAAAGGAACTTTGGCAGCGAGAAAGCATGAGTGAGAAAAGGGAAGAAACAGGTGTGAGATTAAATACATGATTACTCATGTATTTAATCTCCCAAACTGAATGAATTAGTGCTGCAGGAGAACGTGGGCTATTCCCTCCTCCAGATGCAGCCAGACGAGGCGGAAACAGTCAGTTACCCGCAGAGCATCAGCCCACGCTCTGTTTTATGCTTCATCCAACATGTTATGGTTATCAAGGAATAAAGATTGGAATGCAGAACTACGTCAACACAGTTGTGTTTTTTAAGTTATTAGTGTCCATAGGCATGCTTCTAGTTATGCTGGAAAATGTATAATCATTTAAAACAGCAGTGTGTCACGGTATTGTTATTGTGGATTCTTTACTGTTTATGTATATTACTTGTTTTATATTTTTACTACGTGTCTCTTGTGTGCACTTTACCCGTCTGCTGCTGTAATCCTGCACGTGTGCCCACTGTGGGATGAATAAAGGAATATGTTATCTAATCTAATCTAATTGTTATGAAACTAACGTATGAATAGAAACAGAACACCACGCAGACACCGGCTTCCTTTGGAGGCAAGAGGACCAAAAGGTCCACAAACAAACATTGCTCGCATCACTGGACATCATGAAATTCATCAGCAGTTTTATCTTAATCTCAGTTCATCAGCAGCCTCCTCTTAATCTCAGCCTCCTCTTAATCTCAGCCTCCTCTTAATCTCAGCCTCCTCTTAATCTCAGCCCAACACAATTCATTATCCGAGCCGCTCACGTTACCGGCTACAAGAACTCCATTGCCTTTTCAACAATGCTCTTAATTTACCTTCGACCCATCACGGTACACAAGCCTTTCCGATATTACCATCCGTATATATATATATATATATATATATATATATATATATAGTATATATTCAGAGTACAGGTAGTGCAGTAGTGCACGGTACACGTTCTCCCTAAACCCAAAGACTAAACATTGAGGGAGAGCTCATGATTGCATGTTTTGCTATAAAGGTTTGATCCCTTACATCAACAATATGTCATGTCCTGCTCTCTGCTTTTAATGACAGAGACAGAGAGACGGGCTTTGACGATGTCATTGGTGGTGATGAGGAGGCAAAGAGGAAGAGTTAGAGGAGGGGTGAACTATCAGCTCACTGTAGACAGAAGCATACGTCCCCCTGCAGCGGCCGGGCGTGGGCGCGCTGCAAGGTGACGCCACAGTGACGCGGCCTTCATGTCCATTCTCTCAAAGCGTCGTGAAGCGGCGGTCATGCGCTGCTTCATCACCTTGGCAGGCCATGTGTTAACAGATGGTTAACTTTCACTTTACTGAAGAAAAAAACAGCTAAACACTAACGTAACAAAGCTGTAAGACTTGACAAAGAAATATGTAAAGGAACAGTTACTATACGAATAGTTATTTCCCTTTTCTAAGTATGGGGAAGATTGCTGAAAGTTTCTCGTTTATTGCATGATGCAAATGCTGGTTGTTCTTGGCAGGATATTTCATAATTAGTCATTAATTAAATGAGGGGTCTTTGTTACTATTGAACAATTTCCTCTTGTGGAGTCCAGACAGCAACAAAACAATAACTCCCATCTTTTCTTGCACAGATAGTCATCTGCCCTTCGAGTTTTGGTTCAAATATTTCATGAAGTCAACACGTTTCAGGATTGTACGGGTCGAAGGCGTGGGATGTGGTGGGATGTTGACATGACGACAGGAATTCAACACAACGCATCAAAAGGATCTTTGACACGCGCACGCACACACACACACACACACCTTCATTACATCATGTTGGTATCTTTCTGGACTTTGATCAGACGAAAAATACAAATATGTATTTACTAACCCTCCCTGGCAATGGGATCCTAACACTCACCAGACTGCACTTTCTCTGTACATGCCTGACATAGTGGAGCACAAACGGTGTAGGTGGTAAGTGAAACAGGTGATCAGGACCAGTCATAGGATTCTCATGTAAAAGCTCGCAGATCTTTTATTCCCGTCTCCCGAAAATGAGAATTGTGTTTTTTCAAAGCTAAAACTGTCCCATCTCCTCATCCACAGTTCTGATGTAATTCATTTAAATGCTAAAGCACCGTAACCCTCGTGAGGTCCCGGGACAGAGGACGTCGTTGTACAGGTTGTAAAGCCCTCTCAGGCAAATGTGTTATTTAGCAATACAAATCCATTTAAATTGAACGGGAATGTCAGGACTGGTGGAGTGGCCTCCGCCCAACGGCAGCTGGGATCGGCTCCAGCCCAGAATAGGATAAGCGGTTTGGATAATGGAATGATTGGATGCAATGACCATGATGTCTGGACCGATTGGTAATGCCGGGGCTCAGCGCTGCAGGCGGACATTACAACCAGTTGTAAGTCCACGGTTTGGCCATTGCACACGTTGGGTAAAAGACATCCGGGCCGCGTTGACAGCTGACGGGGTGAGAGCGCATGCTGGCCAACCCTTCCCACCGCTTTTGCTCTTACAAAGACCGTTTATCCAAATGCAAAAAAGCTGCTCAAACATGATTGTATTCAGAGTAGTATTGACCAAACGCCTACAGATTCTATTTTCATATTCAGAATCCGTTCACAGAGATTAGTGGCACCGTAATGTAACAGTGACCCACGATGAGCACATTAAAGAGTGATAGAGACTGAAGTTGCACTTTGGTGCAGAACCTTAAAGCACTTCTGCTTTCCACCATGCTATGTTACATGAACTCAAATAAATCTTACATTTTATTAAATCACATACATTTCATTCATTCAGTATGGTTAAGGAACAGGCAATACATTTTGACAAAACATAATAATAATAATAATACAAGATACAACAGAATAAGTTAAAATCCAACAGATGAGCACAAAGAGCAGAAACATGACCTCAATCCTCAGACGTCTGCCTCATGTCACGGCTCCTTCACTGGCAGATGTTCTGCATTTTCAAACTTTGTGCTCATTTTACAAGAAAACTACAAAAAGAGTGCATGCATGTACTTGTATTGGATGTGGAAACAGACTCGGCGACTTCATAACCCCGTAGACAGCAGGACAGGCTACTAGCTGTAGCTCATGCAGCACAAAGACTGAGGACACTTTGAATTGTTGAGACAGAACAGCGACAGGCAGGAACATTTTAAATTAAAATAACAGTTGAAGGCAAACCAAAGACCACACAAACACGCACACGGCTAAAAGGAGTTGCAGTCTTGCATGCCGCATGTTGTGTCTTTGTAGAGACGACACCTCCTCATCATGTTAAGGCAGTAAGGAGTGTTCAGGTGTCCATGTTGCTCTGCAGTGAGGAATGACATGAATCACTCACTCTAACCCGTTGACAGGAAACTTGCATCCAACTCTCCAAAACGTTCCCTTTGCTTTGAACAACAGAGTTACATTCTTTCATTAGCAGTTAAGGCAAATCTGCTTCCCAAGACTTCAGGAGGATGAGACGATGAAGCAATGATGATCACTTTATTGGCCGTTTTATGGTTATGGTTCTGTAGCTAATGTTTGTCGGATTTAATGGATACAACACACAATAAATGTAAGTATGTTCATGTGGTATTGGAAGACAGTAGAAGGGGATGTCTGCAGCAAAACTAGGAAGCAGCCATATCTTTCATATTATTAATATACGTCAGCACGGCATAATGACGTCTGTCATGACGCGGTCAAACGGCCCGCTGCCGGGTGGCGTTCCCTTCTTCCTCCTGGAAGAAGAACTGGTCTTTACTCTTTGATGGGGTTATTGCATGCTTGTTTTATCCATACGGCTGTTTTACTATGAACACCTCTAAGAGACAATAAAGACACTTTTTTTATATGACATGAATTGAATGGAAATACCTCTGCAGACAGTGTGGAAGGTCTACCTGAACCATTGTGATGCACAGCAATAAATACGTAATAAATAGGAAAAGAAAACAGCATCATAACCAACCATATCTAAAAGTAATGTTAACCAATCTCCATGGGGATCTTCCTGCACTCATTGTAACAATGACTCCATTATCACGTCCGTGTGAACACACACACACACACACACACACACACACACACACACACACACACAGGTGAGTGTGTGTTTAACGTAACACATGTGCTAATGCTGACTGTGGAGGAATGTATGGAAAGTTACAGGTTAGTGGAAGAGTGTGAGACTGAATGAAGCGAATGAAACACCTTCACGGCTTCAGTCGGCATCACGTGTGTGTGTGTGTGTGTGTGTGTGTGTGTGTGTGTGTGTTCTTTAGCTGAGGAGCTCCAGGTACGTGACGGGCACTTTCCCTTTTTGGTTCCCTCTCTCTCCAACCAGCCAGTCAGAGTCCATCCCCGGCACGGTGTAGACGGTAATGAGCTGCAACACAGAGAACATGGCCGCTCAAAACAAAGAGTCTCTGTGAGAATAGCCACACTTATACCGTGTGTGTGTGTGTGTGTGTGTGTGTGTGTGTGTGTGTAACTATCTCGAAGCAAATGGCAGGCTGATACGAACACATTTAACGGAGCTAACAGCTAGCAGAACTAAAAGAAGAAGAAGAAGCGTGTCTGATACGCTGCAGTCTAGATGGGGGAATCGTGGCTTGTATCATTAAATCAAAGCAGACATCTTTCCAGGTATTTCCAGGTGTCACAGTTGGGTTCTCGTTAGGAAACACAACTGTGCTGGAGCCCCAGTCATTTGACATAACAAGAAAACTGTCTGGAAACGTGAGAGGTATTTCAGGTCACGACCCTGCTGACTCAGTCAGAGGGAGCCACATCACACACAGGCCGACTCCACCATCATAATAAAAGCTGTACACACTTAGAAAACATTAACCTTCATAGGAAACGCCAGACCTGAATCAGCAAATACCAGACTTGGACCTGGATCAGAGGAAGCTCACCTCGTCCGCCAGGAGGGAGAGCTCACTGGAGTCAGCAGCGTCGTAGTCGTAGAGGACTTTGGCCTTGCGGGTTCCTGTAGCCGGGGCCTGAACTTCCTCAATCTTCAGAGTGTCCGTCTCCACCGGGCTGCCGAGGCCGTCTGGTGCCGAGGCGGCGGCGGCGGCCGAGGACGCAGCGTTCGGTGCAAAGGCATCGGGAAGCCTGAGGGGAAGAGGACGCAGAGACCATCAGAACGTCGATGCCAAATACAAACGTACAGAAATAACACACAAACAGCATCGGCACACAACTGGACTCCAAACACGGGCACTGACTGGAATACGTGACCAGGATGTGTGTCGTGTTAGTAAAACACTTGCAAAGACTACGCTCTGTAGAACGGCTCCATTCCTAAAGTCAGGAAACACACCGAGGGTCCCACCAGACTGCAGGGTCTCAGCACACCTGCATGTGGACCAGAGGCCGTCTGACTAACAAACAGCCAATGAGAGCAAAGGTCCTCTAGCTCAACACAACGGAGACAAACCAGACTGAAGTATGGGAACAGCTGACCAGACCAACCATGTTGCCACCTAAAGACATGCGTTTACACTTCAGTCAATGCAGAAGGAAACGAGCAACACAAAGTGTCTGGTGAAGCTGTTGACCTGCCTTGTTTAATTATTTCATCACTAAATTCAAGTCATAAAGAAGTCTCATGTTGTAAGTTGTCACATACTTCTGTAGAATGTGACAACTGCACTTCAAGAATAAAACACAAAAAGAAAGGGCTAGAAAGCTGTAGAGAAGGCCACAGGTCAGCAGCTGTGTGTGTGTGTGTGTGTGTGTGTGTGTGTGTGTGTGTGTGTGTGTGGTTCTCCTGGAGCAGCAGCTGTGTGTGTGTGTGTGTGTGTGTGTGTGTGTGTGTGTGTGTGTGTGTGTGTGTGTGTGTGTGTGTGTGTGTGTGTGTGGTTCTCCTGGAGCAGCTGCTGTGTGTGTGTGTGTGTGTGTGTGTGTGTGTGTGTGTGTGTGGTTCTCCTGGAGCAGCTGCTGTGTGTGTGTGTGTGTGTGTGGTTCTCCTGGAGCAGCTGCTGTGTGTGTGTGTGTGTGTGTGTGTGTGTGTGTGTGTGTGTGGTTCTCCTGGAGCAGCTGCTGTGTGTGTGTGTGTGTGTGTGTGTGTGTGTGTGTGTGTGTGTGTGGTTCTCCTGGAGCAGCTGCTGTGTGTGTGTGTGTGTGTGTGGTTCTCCTGGAGCAGCTGCTGTGTGTGTGTGCGTGCGTGTGTGTGTGTGTGTGTGTGTGTGGTTCTCCTGGAGCAGCTGCTGTGTG
>NC_136596.1:29117639-29175139 GCF_910589615.1 Taurulus bubalis
TTTAATATGCCACGGTTTCACTTTCAAGCTTTCTTCACAAAGAGGCAACTTTGGGTCAAATGTGTTTTTCCAGTCCATTTGCTTAGCTTTTTTTTAACCCAATGATTCATAATTTATTGTCACCAATTACTGAATGGCACAAAAACGTGTAACCAAAGCAAGTGAGACAGGAAAAAGCACCCAACGTGTGATCGTATGAAAGTCTTTAAATGCATTTCATACTCACTTCCCCGTCGCACTGCAAAGGTTATGAATACACAACAGTTAGTTGCGGCCGTGCCCGCGCATGAAGTTTGACACATTGCGGGCCGGGCTGCAGGCGGCAGGACTCACCGCGGCCTTGGCCTCCGCCACCTTGGCCTTCTTCAGGCGGGCTTTACAGGCGTCCAGGTCCAAGCGGAGGTTCTCCAGAAGACGTCTTTCTTTCTGAAACACAGACACGAGCCCCAGGGCGGCTGAGCGGAGAGCTTCCACGACCACGAGAGTCACGGAGACACAGGTCATGACGGGACCACAGCTTTCACACACTAACTTCTGTCACATTCATGTAATGTGCTGCAACTGTCACGTTGTTCATTCTGGTCACATGACATCTACTGCTTCTGTCCATCCGGGGAGAGACAGTTTGTGATTTGTGATTTTGGGCGATACAAAATGTATTGAATCCCATGGGTTGTTAGTTCACTACAGATGTAACACTTAAAGAGTTCCACCTGAAGAAGAAGGCAGACATTTTGAAATGGTTTGCATGTTGGAGGATGAGTTAAGGATCCTCATGGTCAAGTAAAGAAGTCTGGTGGACTTTCCAGGAGCTTAAGGGAAAATTCAGTTTGCAGAATTGAAATTTTATATACTGTACAAACGTAAAAAATGAGCTAGTCCAAATTGTAAACAGAGAACATGAGGAAACTTTTCATAAGTACATTTATAAAGTATGCTTCAGTCTTCATTAGTGTAATAATGAATTGAATATTAAAACTAAATGTGAAACAGAAGGTAAATGCTAAATGGACTGTACCTGTACCTGTACCTGTACCTGTACGACCACTCGAAGCTCTTTAACACGTCATGACATCATTCACCCGTTCACACACTGATGGAAGGGTGTCACCTGCCCATTAATTACACTTAAGTCAATTCATTTGTTTCGTATAGCCCAAAATCACAAATCACAGATTTGTGGGCATTAGGACGGCGTCTTGCCCATCGACGCTTTGACATGACTAGTGGAGCGGGGGATCGAACCCCCGATCCTCAGATTTGAAGACGACCCTGCTCTACCACTGAGCCACAGGAGGAGGATCATTTGAGACAACAGCTTAGAATCGTCCTTCAGTGGCTCCATTTTGGACTAAAGTCACCCTGGAAACTGTGTTCTTAACCCAAATATAGTTTGAGCTGAAACATGATTAAAGGAAGATTTGTGGCTTTTGGCTACTAAGAAAGGTTGGCATAATAAATACCTAGTGTTGAAGAATGGAGCGACATGCGGTGCAATATGTATGTAATGGAGAGAAGTACTTTTAACCATGCATGTGCTGCCTGATGTACGGATTACCGTTAGAACCACAGGATGCGGGTCATGAAAAACAATACATGCAATTAATAACAGTTAAACAACACATCAATAATGACTGTCGCAGGGCCAAAGTCAAGTCTGTGTGTGGGGCTCCCTGCTCATTTATTTTGCAACGTGTCACCACTCTTTACCCCACAGAGGCGCCTGAGAGCAGGTCCCATCCCTTTGTGTGGCTGATTCATGCGTTCATGAAATAAATAACTATTTACGTCTCAAATGTCCCTTTGACTTTGTGTAAATGTGCATCAGAAACACATTCCAGTGTCATCTTTAGTCTTCTATTGTACATGCATGTTTGAAAACACACTGTATCACTGTTTCTTGTCCATTTTGTTCATGTGATTTTTGGTAATTTCTCTTCCAAAAAGGGTTAGAGTTATATGTCCATCAATGCTTTGGATAATCTATGATGCATAAGACTGAGGTCGACTAAGAACTGCAGTCTGCAGCTTTGTGGCGTGAGGACGTTAGTAGTGGATGTGGTGGTTCAGACTCACTGAGATGGTCCTCCAGTCTCCTTCCAGAAAGTTCCTGAGTGGCGTGAGGAAGCTGATGGCCGAGGTCTGGAGGAACTCCCTCTCTGCCGCTCCTAACCTCCGCTCACACTCGCCCACCTCGATCAGAGTGCTCCCTGCAAGAAACAGGTTGGATCAGTCGCCACAAAGTCTCCTCCCAGGCCATAGCAGGTCTTCTGCAGGTGCATTGTGGGTAGACAGGGTCTGGGAGACACCTGGCTACCCTGAGCCCAACTACTGACACCTGAAGAGCTGCGACCGTCAAATGACTCAACACTGTTAACTACTTCTCGTTGCACCTCTCTGACTGACAGGAGGAAATACAGAAAATGTACAGGGCCATATTACTTATGTTGTACAAATCACAGGGAAAACGTGATCATGCCTAAAAGTTTACCATTTGTGGTTTCCTGCCATCTCTTCCGCAGTCATATATCTGTCTTTAAATTCTATTTTTGCATCTTTTCTTAGAAGGAGTCAGTTATTTAGCACCGTGTATAGAGACAACAGAGGATCCCTCCGTCCGGAGAGCTGCGTTCAGAATTATTATCCACAAAACAAGATCACATTTCAAGTGAAGCTGCAGCCCAAAAGTGTGTGACGGAGACAAGGAGACAAGGAGACAAGGAGGTGCACAGAACACACGAGTGTACATGAAGACTTGAGAATGATGAGGATGGTGGTACCAAACTTTGAAAAATTAATACGATGTGCTTTTTGTTCCAATTTTAAGAATACTGATCCTAAATGGATTTATATATATATATATATATATACACACAATGCTTGTTTTCAGAAGAAAAAAATAATCATTACACTCAAAGACAAATCACATATCAGCCATTAGAACACATTTATTACAAAAACAAACGATAAATTCTATTTAATAATGAAATAAAAGTGTAAAACAAGGATATGAACCACCGAGCGGCGACCAAATGAAACAGAACGTTACCCGGATTAAAATTACGGAATTCCCTGGCTTTGAAAATTGTTGGAGACATTTGGGATAATGCAAATTCACAACTTCACAAAACACACCACATAGGTGGAGTCGTCTCCAGTGAACATTACAC
This sequence comes from Taurulus bubalis, assembly GCF_910589615.1. Taxonomy (NCBI): domain Eukaryota; kingdom Metazoa; phylum Chordata; class Actinopteri; order Perciformes; family Cottidae; genus Taurulus; species Taurulus bubalis. Next base: position 29,120,810 of record NC_136596.1, read on the forward strand.
CTGGTGCATTCTTACCATACGGAGTTCCAGGACCGAACTCCTTCGCTGCGTCCACCATGTATTGACCCAGCAGCTCTCCATTGGTGATCCTGGACGGCGCCTTCCTGTCCAGCTTCTCATAGAGGAACTCTTCAATTCTGGCACCTACAGAGAAAGTCAAGGTTCAGGATATGGACCAGCAGGGAAAGAAAGAAGCTTCACTTTGAGTATTATCCCTCATGTTGATTAAGTAAGAACTATACTCATAAATAATATAAATAATATCTTATGTGTCATGCGGCTTCATGGTAGCTCCTCCCATCAGTGTGAATGTTAGTTAGTCCTGATGGACAGGTGGTACCTTCATGGTAGCTCCTCCCATCAGTGTATGAATGGGTGAATGATTTCATGTGGTGTTAAAGAGCTTTGAGTGGTTAGAAAGTCGCCATACAAGTACAGTCCATGTACCATGTTATACTCCTCAGTGTTAGAACTCAGCTCTGCTCTATGACACTTTTTGTTTTGAATTCATTCCATAAAGCAAGTTAACAAATGGGGCTTAAAGTTCAAAACTTGACTTGATTGAACGTAATAAATGGGACTAAAGGTTCAAGTAGTCAACATAACAGAGATGATGTGGTGCCCTGTGATTGCTTTATAGAAACCCAATCAAGTAAGAGTGTGAGTCAGATGACAGTCATTATAGATCTAGTCATCTTACAAAAGCCATGTCCATTGGCATGGCTGGGCGATCTGAACGGGTTCAAATGTACTAATATATTTTGGATACAACCTAATTAAATCTTGGGAACAAAAGACCCTTTGACAGTTTTGTAGATAAAGATGAACGTAAGTGTGCACATGATGTTCAGCCACAGAAATACAGGCCAGTGCAATAGCATGGCAACGGCATCCACCACCAAAGATCCTGAATGCAACCTAACAAACATAAACATGGCTTCTTGCAGCGCAGAGACCTGTCAATCACCTGTAGCCCCGCCCTAAAGCGTCCCCTGCTTCATGGTCTGTTTGACTCTAAATGACCATAATGTACTAAATGAACATCATGCTGTAAGAAGAAGACTTGAGACATAAACTCGTGTTACTATGTTTACATCAAGAGTGTCCTAATGATTCAAAGTCATGAAGGTTTCCACGGCACGGCAGCAAAAGAGGGAGACAGGATACTTACCGGTGTGATCGACTGTAGCATGGGGAATCAAAAAGTCACACGTTAGGGCGCCCTGATCTCCATTTCACTGAAAACCTCTAGATAATAATAATAATATGTCAAGTATTTGACCTCTTTGCTAATACACAAGGTATTTTTGCGGTCTTTTAATTAAGGATCGTAACATTGGTTTTGCATTTTGTTGTCTTTTAACTGCCAATTAAATTGCATTACATTTTTTGTCAACAGGATGGCCCCATTTGAAATGGTCCCGTGTGGAGTTTCTGACCACTAGAGGCGCTGTAGAGCAATATCTTCACGCTGGGTGCCAGTTTGGTTTGGATGTGAGAACACATGCGTACATGAGACACAGCTGGTGCAGCAATGTGCCACTAAAGCAATGTGCCACTAAAGCAATGTGCCACTAAAGCAATGTGCCACTAAAGCGCAGAAGAAGAAGACTGACCGCTAGTAAACACGCATCTACACCATGCAACATATTGTATATTTAAAAAATTGGCTTTGCAAATATTTCATGAGGGAGAAAATGCATTTAACATGTTTGTCAGACTTTAAATTCACACTCCATCTTGGTGAGAAACACTGAACGTAAAGATGCCTTCACAGGGCATCTCTAAAGTCTGCTCACAATATCTGTGATATTAGCAAAAAGGTGACTTCACTATTTTATCTAGATAGATACTTTATGAATCCCTGTCTGGGCTACAGCAGCAGCTATACATACAGATAAGCAATACAATATTTAAAAAAAGGGGGAAAAATCTAAAGGAAACATTTACAGTTTGGGCAAAAGCTCAAACTTCTATGTTTGATGTAAGTATTGAAATATTACTATTATTGTATCGTCTCATTCTAGAACGGATTTAATTACACGGATGGCAAAAAGAAAAGCAGCATTCATGCAGTCAGACAGAAAACAATAAAGCATGGACCGAAACAGCTGCTTTGATGATTCTGCATCCTTTATCTCCTGACAGCTGATATTCATCACATGTTTCATAAATAATCAGCTCCGCATTACGTTCAGTATGTGTTTTATGTGAACCGTTCATTATTGATACATTTTTACGTTTTGTATTAGATGGAAAGTATCTGACAATGTATCTCTTTACTAAAATCAATAACCTTGGCTAAGAGGTAACACTATATATCATAACCATCATCAAGAAATGGTAACATTGATAGTTTATTAAACTTGGTAATCATTAGTTTACTGTTAACAAACAACAACATAATAATATTGTTTATTTAATATTTAACATGATTATATCATATTACAAAATAACATAAAATATATCATTAATTATATTAGTGTAGCATAAGAGATCATGATAATTACGATGTGATTAGTATAGTAAACTAATTATAAACAGTTTATAACAGATTATATAATGTATATACTATAATTAGTATTTGTTCATGTTTGGTCATCTGTAAACATTTAAGACATTGTTTTTAAAATGAACAATGATGGAAGGACCAGAACTACAAAGTATTAACTGTCTGAATGACGTTGATAGATGCTTTACACGTTCTTTATTTACTTTTTAACACGCTATTATAGCATGAGTCTACTTTATAATGGCCTTTCAAATATATATCATGTTTATAGATGTTTTACAAACCATTAACAGATTGTTACAAATATCTGGTCCATCTCTGTCATGTTTAAACAATGTAACAATGTATGTGGTCATCATTACTATAGGTAGGAAATGTGTGCAACAATAAACTGGAAATAACAGAAATAAAGAATGTGTGGATTTAATGAGCATTAATAATTAGTAAACATTGTTTGTTCACAGTAGAGAAAACTAACTAACTAAAGTTGAATAAACACCCATGTCCCAACACAGTGGTGGTGGTGTTATAACACAGTGGTGGTGGTGTTATAACACAGTGGTAATGATGGTTATAACACAGTGGTAATGATGGTTATAACACAGTGGTGGTGGTGTTATAACACAGTGATAATGATGGTTATAACACAGTGATGGTTATAACACAGTGATGGTTATAACACAGTGATGGTTATAACCATCATTACAATGTTATAACACAGAGGCAATGATGTTATAACACAGTGGTAATGATGGATATAACACAGTGGTAATGATGGTTATAACACAGTGGTGGTGGTGTTATAACACAGTGGTGGTGGTGTTATAACACAGTGGTGGTGGTGTTATAACACTGTGGTAATGATGTTATAACACAGAGGTAATGTTATAACACAGTGGTAATGATGGTTATAACACAGTGTGATGATGGTTATAACACAGTGTGATGATGGTTATAACATAGTGATGGTTTTATAACATTGTAATGATGGATATAACACAGTGGTGGTGGTGTTATAACACAGAGTGCTGATGGTTAAAACATAGTGGTAATGATGTTATAACACAGTGGTAATGATGTTATAACACAGTGGTAATGATGTTATAACACAGTGATGGTTATAACTAGGGCTGCAACAACAAATCGATAAAATCGCTAAAAATCGATTATCAAAAGTGTTGGCAACGAATTTCATTATCGATTCGTTGTGTCGCGCGATTATTACGCCGGGCAATAAGTTGCGGAGAAGAAAAAAAAAAGAGCGGAGCAGAGCAACTGGCCGGCCAGCGTTTCTGAGATTGGAGTGAGACACGGGAAAAGCTGAGGTTGTGATCTTCTCAAAAATAGAAGATCTTTGACAAGTCGAGTCTTGGCCAATCAGCGTCTTCATGTTCCTCAAACTTGTTTTTAATGGAAGCTAGTCAGCTTGCTATCGCGTTAGCTAACGTGTTTGGTTGTGTATTGTCGTTAAAGTTCCGTTATGTTCCGTTACAGTTCAGTCTTGCTTGTAAAAAAACGTAACGTGGTGAAACATGCCGTCACCCCCCGGTCTGGTTCAGTTCACCAGTCACTCTTAACGTTAAACCGGCTCACCGGAGGATCTGGCTAAAGGTTTTTTTTTTTTTTTACTTAAAGTAGAATGAAGCAAATCACGTCGTTGGGCTTAGCCAACAACGTGACGTCGTGGTCATAAGAGACCCAGAATGAACGAGTTTAAGGAAGAGGACGCTCTATATGGAGCAGTACAGCTTCCCTCTGTCCCAGTATTTCATACATATTGATAAAGCAGGGTATGTAAATGCAGCCTCTGGAGGGATCAATTACAGTAAAAAGGGATCACATTTGGCAGATGTAAAGCATAGATGTGTATGTTTTTAGTGTTAGTCCATTTTGTTGTTTTAATGAACAGCTCAGGGATGTTCAAGGAGCAACCTGTTGGTGCTTTCTGAACATGTTTTGCACTGTCACTTCTGTTTTTGAATAAAGGGTTGGAAATGAACGCTTTTTGATAAAAACATTTTTTTATCCGATTCATAGATTAATCAAAAAAATAATCAACCGATTAATCGATTATTAAAATAATCGTTAGTTGCAGCCCTAGTTATAACCATCATTACAATGTTATAACACAGAGTGCTGATGGTTAAAACAGTGGTAATGACGTTACAACACAGTGTGGTAATGATGGTTATAACAGAGAAGTGGTGATGTTATAACACAGAGGAGTGGTGATGTTATAACACAGAGTGGTGATGGTTATAACACAGTGTGGTGATAGTGTTATAACACAGAGATGATGGTGTTATAACACAGAGATGATGGTGTTATAACACAGAGTGGTGATGGTTATGACACAGAGTGGTGATGGTTATAACACAGAGTGGTGATGGTTATAACACAAGAGTGGTGATGGTTGTAACACAGAGTGATGGTTATAACACAGTGTGGTGATAGTGTTATAACAGTGATGATGGTGTTATAACACAGAGATGATGGTGTTATAACACAGAGATGTGATGGTTATAACACAGAGTGGTGATGGTTATAACACAGAGTGGTGATGGTTATAACACAGTGTGGTGATGGTTATAACACAGAGTGGTGATGGTTATAACACAGTGTGGTAATGATGGTGTTATAACACAGTGTGGTGATGGTCATAACACAGTTTGGTGATGGTTATAACACAGTGTGGTGATGGTTATAACACAGAGTGGTGATGGTTGTAACACAGAGTGATGGTTATAACACAGTGTGGTAATGATGGTGTTATAACACAGTGTGGTAATGATGGTGTTATAACACAGTGTGGTGATGGTCATAACACAGTGTGGTGATGGTCATAACACAGTGTGGTGATGGTCATAACACAGTGTGGTGATGGTCATAACACAGTGTGGTGATGGTTATAACACAGTGTGGTGATGGTTATAACACAGTGTGGTGATGGTTATAACACAGTGTGGTGATGGTTATAACACAGTGTGGTGATGGTTATAACACAGTGTGGTAATGATGGTGTTATAACACAGTGTGGTAATGATGGTGTTATAACACAGTGTGGTGATGGTTATAACACAGAGTGGTGATGGTTGTAACACAGAGTGATGGTTATAACAGAGAGATGATGGTGTTATAACACAGAGTGGTGATGGTTATAACACAGAGATGATGGTGTTATAACACAGAGTGGTGATGGTTATAACACAGAGTGGTGATGGTTATAACACAGAGTGGTGATGGTTATAACACAGTGTGGTGATGGTTATAACACAGTGTGGTGATGGTTATAACACAGTGTGGTAATGATGGTGTTATAACACAGTGTGGTGATGGTTATAACACAGAGTGGTGATGGTTATAACACAGTGTGGTGATGGTTATAACACAGTGTGGTGATGGTTATAACACAGTGTGGTGATGGTTATAACACAGTGTGGTAATGATGGTGTTATAACACAGTGTGGTGATGGTCATAACACAGTTTGGTGATGGTTATAACACAGTGTGGTGATGGTTGTAACACAGAGTGATGGTTATAACACAGTGTGGTGATGGTTATAACACAGTGTGGTGATGGTTATAACACAGTGTGGTGATGGTTATAACACAGTGTGGTAATGATGGTGTTATAACACAGTGTGGTGATGGTCATAACACAGTTTGGTGATGGTTATAACACAGTGTGGTGATGGTTATAACACAGAGTGGTGATGGTTGTAACACAGAGTGATGGTTATAACACAGTGTGGTGATGGTTATAACACAGAGTGGTGATGGTTGTAACACAGAGTGATGGTTATAACAGAAGCGTTACTTGGGTTGGGCTGCAGCAGCGCCTCCGTCTGCCTGTAGATCTTCTCCGTCCACACTTTGGTGCAGTCTGCGCGGCTCAGCAGGTTCTCAAAGTGAGCGTCCAGCTCGGTCTTCTCCGCCTGGCCCAACTTCTCCTCTGTGAACTGAGACAAACACACACACACACACACACACACACACACACACACACACACACACACACACACACACACACACAGAGAGAGAGAGAGACACACACACACACACACACACACACACACACAGAGAGAGAGAGAGAGAGAGAGAGAGAGACACACACACACACACACACACACACACACACACACAGAGACAGAGAGACACACACACACACACACACACACACACACACACACACACACACACACACACACACACAGACACACGCACACAGAGACAGAGAGAGAGAGAGACACACACACGCGCGCCCACACACACACACCCACACACACACACACACACACACACACACACACACACACACACACACACACAATCAATCAATCAATTATCATACACATCCACAGGGAGTCAACGCGATGGCGTGACGTCATGGAGGGTCCGGGCGAGAACACGGCAACACGTCGACCGCAATGCTAGTCCGTGATGCGTTCAGGCTCCGGCTTGGCCCTGAGCACCACGTCCCGTGGAGCCAGCCGGCCTTCAGGCTGCGGGCCCGGCTCGGGCTCGGGCTCGCCGTCGTTGGCCGCTCCATGAATACTGCATGTCGTTCCGCGTGCTACGCCATCAGGGTGCTCCGTTAGCTCGAGCTAAGCTGCTGTCGCGTTACCGGGAGTCACGCAGCAGCGGCTGGCTGTCAGAACGGAATGAGCACAGGTGTGTATTACCTGGACAGCCCGCGTGAAGAACAGTCCGGCACCGGAGGCCAGCTTCTTCACGTTGAAGTCCATTCTGTCCGTCTGGTAGCTGGTGAGGTTACGCTGGAAGCAGACTAGCTTACTCTGTCTACGGCGGCTGGACGTTCTGGCTCACGGGAGAAATCACGTGACCATTACCACGCATCACGTGACACACATACGCAATATTTAAATTGGCACAAGTGGACCAACAATGGCCCGTGTCTATAATATAATAAAATGACGATAACAACAGTGACTTAACGTCAGTTTAACTCTTTCACGAAGGTCTCGTATTTTCTATTTTGTTCATTTACGCAGTACCAAACGTTGGCCAGCAGATGTCGCTGTTTAGATACGCAATGATTGAAGACATTTCAAATTGATTAAAAACTATTTGCAGCACATTATATGTATATTTTATATATATATATATATATATATATATATATATATATAATTATAATTATAAAATAATTAGAATATATAAAACCCCCAACAAAATCAGAAGATGAAGATTCAAGGTGTGTGTTTGTCTTCTTCTTTTTCAGATCAACTTGCTTTTTGTAATCTTTTTGCATCCGATTTGCTTTCGCACTCTTCTTGCAGTGAATGGCCGTTCTTATTGTTTTATAAAGTGAAAGCGTAATTGCTGTAAAACTTCCACTTGCTGTAAAACTTCCACAGACTAAAACATGTATACTGGTTAGTGGTTCTCAACCTGAGAGACAAGACCCAAAAGGGTGTCGCCAAATGGTTTTGGAGAAGAAGAAAAATAAAACAACATATTAGAAATAAAAGATCTCAAAGAAGTTGAGGACCCCTGTTCTAGTGCTCTAATGGTGTTGGAATGATTCATGTAACAGGTTGGTTCATAAGCACGAAGTACGGGTGGATGGATCTGTATTTGTTAGTGTTTAAAAAACAGTGTGCTGCGAGAATAGACTGGAAGACTGCAGTGTAGAGCTGGGCCCTGTTCCTCGTACCTGGCTTACTGAGTTAGCGGCTAACTGTCAGGATAAGATGACGTAGGTCAGGCTTTCTCGGTTTCTCGAAGCAAGCTTAGATAAATCACCATAGCAACACATCCAAAAATGTAAACCTGCTCCCGGGCAGGCTGACTGAACTTCACTGGATAAGCTGGACACTCCCACGGACTAAAGAGGCAGCTCCTTCCTCATTGATGAAGGAGCGATATTAGTTATATTAGTTTTATAGGGAGAGAGTTCTTCCAGATCACCAGGATCCATCCTTTACATCATCATGACTTCCTGTACGCGGCGATATAGATTTTGCCGGAAAGAAATAATTTATTTAAAGAGCTTCTCGAGCCGCGGACATTGATCACCACAGGCGCAGCTGATCGCCTCAGACACAGACTGTCACCGCTGCATGCCGCTGTTCTTAAGTTTATTTAGCTCTTAAGAAACTTATGGATGTGTTAAAGCACTCATAATTATATGACAGTGCTATTAGTACACCATACATATCATTATTGTAGAACATGATTAAGGTGATCGTGATGAGAATACAGAGAATCACACACAATTTATTTTCACTGCTTCAATTGATTGAATTTCTGATTATGAATAATGCATACATACTGATCCGCCCATACACAAATTCAAACTCCTATTATATGGTAATCTACACATACTTGTATATACACATATATAGTACATGATTCATACGCGCATACAGTACATATATCCTCATAAGTATATATTTATTCGTAAATATAATCTGATTGATTTGGGTGATGAAGCACTTCAAATTAGCCGATACATTTTCCCAACACTGACGCACTTGTCTGATATATTGAGACGCTTATGTCTCTCAGAGGGGGCGGAGTTAAAGTTGCGTTCACGGCAACAATGTTGCAAAAACGTTGGAATATTCGCAACGCGTTGGCTGTGAATGATTACGGTACTGACTTCCTCATATGCCTTCATGATCATCTCCTGCTTCTCAGCAGAGGAATAAAAAGAGGTTCCTCTGAGTTTATTGCCCATTGTACTGTTAGAACATGGTGGTGTCAGTGCTCCATTATTATCCTTCTGAAGAGGAGCGGCGCATTTATCCAGATGACTGACGTCTGGCTAGAATGAACGAGACGTTTCAGCGGATCAGCCGTGAACTATATATATATATATATATATATATATATATATATATATATATATAATATCGCTCCTTCATCAATGAGGAAGGGAGCTGCCTCTTTAGTCCGTGGGAGTGTCCAGCTTATCCAGTGAAGTTCAGTCAGCCTGCCCGGGAGCAGGTTTACATTTTTGGATGTGTTGCTATGGTGATTTATCTAAGCTTGCTTCGAGAAACCGAGAAAGCCTGACCTACGTCATCTTATCCTGACAGTTAGCCGCTAACTCAGTAAGCCAGGTACGAGAAATAGGGCCCTGATGTCAATCATCTTGCTAATTTAAGATGGAGATTAGGACATTTGCTTGACTTTGTTTAGCCAGGTACGAGAAATAGGGCCCTGGCTGAGCAGGTGTAGGGTGCACAACAGCATGGTAAATATTACAAACTGCCACCGATGCACATGTGTAGTTACACATGTTGTCTGTGAGAACACAGGAGGCCTGTTGTGGACATGCATGATTATAACCACCATACTCACACATCCCATCAAATATACCATATATATATATATATATATATATATATATATATATATATATATATATATATGTAATATATGTTATATATGTAACAGACAGGTATATTTACGCCTGTGAAAGTAGACCAACATCAATACATCAATAGCAAACACTGGATGAGTTAAACTGGCGAGCCGATTCGCCCCTTGTCGGCCATATGCTCTAGTTTCCGATTTATTGTTGTTGTTTTCACCGGGTCCCTGAATGCACCATTTTGCGCTGACGTAACGACGCACACACTCGTCGAGTCGGGTCTGGTCACGTGTGAGTGTTGTTGATAATGAGTTCTGTGGATATTTCGTGTTAAAATAGATGTGAAGTGAGCTTTGGACATATCAGTTCACCGGATGTCTCCACCGGGTCCATTGGAGCTATGCTAGCTATGCTAGCTGCCAAAGAGATGAGCTAACGGAGCTAACGTAGCTAGCGGAGCTCATCTCGTTGACAGCTAACATAGCTAGCTGTCAACGAGATGAGCTGACAGCTAGCATAGCATAGATAGCTGTCAAACAGATGCTAGCTACGTTAGCTCCGATAGCCCCTTGGAAGCTAGCTAACGTGAGATGGTGTTGTTGACAGCCGCACGTGCTAATTAACTACTTTATACACTTCTCTGAGTCCACGTGTGATTTCACAGCCACGTCTTAACGGGATTTTTACTTTGCTTCTTAGTTACTGCTCCGGGACACTGACTGTATGCCAGCCGGAGGTCATGGCTTCGAAGTCGAAGACCCGCAACCTACAGGTGGTCGACACGGAGCTGAGTGCGGACACGGTGGAGTGGTGTCCGGTTGACCCGAACCACGACGTCCTGGCCTGCGGGACGTATCAGCTCCATGAAGGGGTGAGATTACATGGAGCAGTCCCGGTGCGTCTCATGTGTTCACTATCAGGGGCACTATGTGGCATCTCTTCATCCACATGTGTTCACTATCAGGGGCACTATGTGGCATCTCTTCATCCACATGTGTTCACTATCAGGGGCACTATGTGGCATCTCTTCATCCACATGTGTTCACTATCAGGGGCACTATGTGGCATCTCTTCATCCATATGTGTTCACTATCAGGGGCACTATGTGGCATCTCTTCATCCACATGTGTTCACTATCGGGGGCACTATGTGGCATCTCTTCATCCACATGTGTTCACTATCAGGGGCACTATGTGGCATCTCTTCATCCACATGTGTTCACTATCAGGGGCACTATGTGGCATCTCTTCATCCACATGTGTTCACTATCAGGGGCACTATGTGGCATCTCTTCATCCACATGTGTTCACTATCAGGGGCACTATGTGGCATCTCTTCATCCACATGTGTTCACTATCAGGGGCACTATGTGGCATCTCTTCATCCACATGTGTTCACTATCGGGGGCACTATGTGGCATCTCTTCATCCACATGTGTTCACTATCAGGGGCACTATGTGGCATCTCTTCATCCACACGTGTTCTACCTTCCTTATTCAAGGTATAGTCGAAAAAGATGGGATTACTCAGACTACAACGACGTACTTTATTTTTTGCTTTAATTGGCTACGACAAGGAGGAGGCTGCTGGATTACCAACAGGTGGAGGGACAGCCCAGAGGCCCTGCAGCCTCCAGGTGCACCCTGTGGTCATTGGTTTGTTGGATGTAAACAGGAAGTGGACACTTTGACCTCCTACTCGTTGCTGCTGGAGTACAGCGTGCATCAGCACATGTATTGTACATGCGTGTCCTGCCTCGTAAAGCCATATTGGTTATAATAGGATTAATTGTGCAGCCGGAGTTCTTTGTGACTTGCATGACGCAGACACGGGTACATGCGGTCACTCTGCCTGACTAATGATATCCCTTTACTTCCTGGAGGTCGGGGAGGAGGCCCCCCCAAGCCGGACTGGTCGTTTGTACCTTTTTGAATTTCGGCGGGAGGGATCCATGAGCCCTCCTCTCACGGAGCTACAGCGCGTCGACACAGCGGCCATTCTCGATTTGAAATGGTAAGACCTCAGCTTGAGCAGCGTGGCTCCTGACGCAGCGGCCCGCTGACGTCTGGTGGATCATTCTTCTGCATGTTCTACAGGTGCCACGTGCCGCTGTCAGGGGGCGCCGTGCTGGGACTGGCAGCCGCCACCGGAGAGCTGCAGCTGTACACCCTGTCAGACACGCAGGTGAGGAGGTTGTGGCATCTAATATTTGTAGGCATGAAGCTGAGGTTTGTGGACAGGATCAGCATGTACGGTTTCTGCAAGAACACATGCTTGTTGGATATAGCATCTAAACTGGTGGAAGACACACAGTAATAAGTCCAAATGAGCATAATTATAAGCAAACTCAGTTATAATATCGATGTGACATTGTCTGCAGGTGATGTTTTTTTTTTAATATACTTCCCCGTTTATTTAATTATGTAAGTTTTAAAGCACATCAAACTGCCAAAGTGTAGGAAATGTATTATCTTTCATTTCCTTTAAGAAATGGTTAAGCACATGATTAGATGGAGGTCAACATGAAACCTGTCAGTGCTGCATAGACGATCATGTTTTGGCCAGAATAATCAACCATATGTGCTTCTGAAGTAAAGCCGTGCTGAATTCTTAGTTTTCAAAGCAGAGTTTGCACCATTACGCCAAATCTGTTGTCACGCTTTAGTGCCCTCATTTCTTATAAAAAGGAACAATCATGGTGGCCAAAAACCCCAGAACCCTTTTACACCAGACACACAGCGTGCATGCAGTCTACTAGAACAGAGCGTTGTTCTGTAATGCTACTTTTGTTCTGGATGGATAAAGACCTGATTGCATACTGCTGTTCAATGATGTGTTGACCTCTTATGATATAAGACGTGGTGGTCTGTAATAATGAGTGTGTGTCTGCAGCATCAAGGCGGCCGCAGGCTGCACCCTGTGAGCAGCCTGGAGGTGGGAGCGGAGCGGCTGGCTCTGTCGTTGGACTGGTCCACTGGACGACTGGACAGGTAACCATCCTGCTCATGGTTCACGTCAAGTACGAGAACCGCTGTCCATCCAAGTAAACCTGGTCCCTATTTTAATTATTGTTAAGTTTTATCTCAGTAACTTCAGACTTGTAGAAGCTTACAGCTATAATATGAATGTTACATTGTCTTTAACATTATGTATGCACATAAAACCCTCTTCTAAATAAAACCCAAATGGGGCTGCTTCTATGACATGGATAGATAGATAGATAGATGGATGTATACTTTATTTATCCCAGAGGGGAAATTCGTTTGTCACAATAGCAAGCAACTTACTATGAGTCACACAAAAATAAGAAAATAGCACAAGAAATATCAGGAATGCAAAATACTCAATATATACAACAAAACAGTAAAGCGTAATCATTTAGGAAATGAAACAATAAAGAAAGTGCAAAAATGCAAAGTATGTGCAGAGTATATGAAGTGTAAAAAGATGTTCAGTGACTAACGAGACAACAAAAGGGCTGTTGTTGATGATGTTGTTGTTGATGATGTTGTTGTTGTTGTTGATGATGTTGTTGTTGTTGATGATGTTGTTGATGATGTTGTTGTTGATGATGTTGTTGTTGTTGATGATGTTGTTGTTGATGGGTCAGTGGACGGAGGATCTGGCCAGAGGAGACTTATGGTAAAGTCTCACAGCGTGAGTGTTGGAGGCTGTGGTCGGGCAGCGCTGGTCATGTGAACCCGTCTGTGTTGCAGCAGTGACGTGCGGCTGGTGTGCAGCGACTCTGCCGGCGGCCTCAGCGTGCTCTGCCTGGCTGAAGGCGCTCTGACGGCGCTGTCCCAGTGGAAGGGCCACGACTTTGAGGCCTGGGTCTCTGCCTTCTCCTACTGGGACACACAGCTGGTTTACTCTGGTAACTTTCCTTTAAATCATTCATTTGCTGCATTTTTCATGAATACTTGCAGGTCCCTGACCTCTTTGGATCCCCGAGATGACATTTTATTAAGGCCCCCAATTTCTTTTCTTGTGGCTATCGGCTATGTCCAGATGCTTCTGTTTGCATTAGCACCAGTGACTGTGTAGTAGGGATGTGCATAGCTGCTCCATACCTTTTTTAAAGGTGGTGTCGGTAATGTTGAAAAACTAGCATAATGGTTCAACTGGAAAATGCTACTTTTTTCAATCCAAGTAGCAGCACTAGCGCCAGAAGTGGCTCAATCTAGTGTTGAAGTCCTGATTTACTTTTCACTGCCGTTACTTTAAACAACATGGTTTTCAATTGGAGCCCAACTGATCCTGACGTTTTGAGCTTCCTCCCAACATCTCTGTTTGAGAGTTCCTAAAACAATAATACATCATGTAAATACATGGTAAAATGAACAGAACACTTCATGGCAGCTTTCACCCATTCACACACATTTCCCTCAGCCATTTTCGTGTGTGTGTGTCTCCGTCCTCAACAGGTGGTGATGATTGCAAACTCAAAGGCTGGGATCTCCGGCTCGGCCCCTCCAGCCCCACGTTCACCAGTAAAAGGTAGAGTCCACATCACGGTTCAGGTCCGTCCGTTGAGGCGACGCTCACTGACGAGTTCTGCTCTGTTCTCTTGAAGACACTCGATGGGCGTGTGCAGCATCCACAGCAACCCCCACCGGGAGCACATCCTGGCTACAGGCAGGTAAACGTCCCAGTGGCCCTCTGTCTGGTCCTCGGTCATGTGACTGTCTGAGCGTCTTGCAGGGTTCTGACGGTCATGGAAAACCTGGAAAAGGGGAGTTTTAAAATGGTTATTTCCAGGCCTGGAAAAGTCCTTGAAAAAAAATCTCATTCATTTGTGTCATTTAAGGTTTACTGTATGCTTTGTGTTCTCATTGTTAGTTTAAATACTACATTTACTCACTTTTTACTGTTTACACCCAGACTTCACTAAATGTTTGTAATGGACATTTGGTTTAAAGTCATGGAAAAGTCCTGAACCCGTTGGTCAGGATGTGTCTGACCCCTGGTGTCTTGGCCTCTCTGCTGGCAGCTATGACGAGCAGGTTCTGCTGTGGGACGGCAGGAACATGCGGCAGCCGCTCAGCGAGAGTCCAGTGGGCGGAGGCGTGTGGCGGCTCAAGTGGCATCCGACCGAGCAGCACCTGCTGCTGGCCGCCTGCATGCACAACCACTTCCACATCCTTCACTGCCAGCAGGCGCTCGGTGAGTGAGGAGGAGGAGGGGAAACCTTGAGCTCCGCTATTCCTTTCTGCTTTTATTCATTGTTGATCGTCATTCTGTTAGTTAACTCCAGTTAGTCACAAACTTTAGCTTTGCCTCCCTCCAGATAAAACCACGATCCCTGCGAACCTGAGAGGAGAGGAAGCACAAAGACTGAAGAAGTAATAATGTGCATTAATGGGACATTCATACAGAAGATGTGGTTCACCACAACAAAACAATTGATGATCTTCATGTGTCAAACGTTTGTTTCCACATGAAGCCCATAGTGGGAGGCAGATTGTGTTGATCCATGTACTTCCTGAGGCGACACTCCTAAAGCTGCATGATGAATATTCCGTCACTGCAAGGGTTTCTGAGACAACGGAAGAATTAGGAACGATATCAGGAACCACCTCACCTAACCTTGGTCTTCCTCTCTGGATTTCCAAGCAAATTGTGCACTTGCAGGTGTATGAAGGGTTTTATAAATCTGAATATTGTTTCATTTGGAACCTGTGAACTGTTTTAAAAATAAGACTTCAGCTCAAAGTTTAGCATTTCATGTTTTTCCGTTCTTGTCTTCCTGTGGCGGTCCAGAGGGCAGTGGGGGTGCGTGTCCCGTCGTCGCCTCCTACACCCTCCACAACTCGCTGGCCTACGGAGCCGACTGGTCCCGGCTGTCCCCGGAGGAACCGGCCCCCTGCGCCCCTGGTGCTGCAGAACCGAAGGAGAGCCTGGCAGAGAGCGGAGGTCACTTGAGGATTCAGTACGAGTCGCCCACCGCCAGCTTTGACACTTCTCTGGAGGATGATGCGGGCCGATACATCCCAGAAGGCATTGCGGCGCCCTCCGTCACCCCTGCTGCAGGCCCCTCCCTGAACCCGAAAGAGGATGCCCAGTCACCATCTTATCTGCTGGCCAGCTGCTCCTTCTACGACCATATGCTGCACGTGTGGCGCTGGGACTGGACTCCAGATCAGCTGGGATCAGAGCCGTGTTGACGCCATAGAAACCTCTCGTATCAAACATGTACAGTCAGGCAGAGCGTACACAAGTCCCCAGACATTATATTTTCATGGTGACACTTGATTGTTGTAACTTTGTATTTAAACATAAATTGCTTACAATCCTCACTGTTGGTCCTGAAGCAGCAAAATCAATACCTTCATTATAGCCTTTAAGCACTTTATGATCACAAAAGCAACGCGCTGACTCCATGCAACGTGTGTGACTTGGTCCTCAGAAGACGTTCTCTTCATGTGTACTAGAGATGGGCAAACGATACCAGAGCTTGTGTCAGCCTCCTGAACCGCCGTGTCGGCGCTCGTATCAAATGACAACTGTCACGTGACGGGTGGCGTCCGAAGCTTCGAACATCACCGGTGCTTCACGTGTTTCATTGGTTTGATGCGTTGGACAGCTTGAACGTGTTGGCGCCTCAGTGCCAATCAACAATGTTGCACAAACACTCTCACCGTGCCCATGTTCATAAGGACTTTCCACTGCCACTTCTATGAAGATATAAAGGACAAATAATATTTATAAAACTTTAGGGCCCTAATAATATACAAACATGAGCTGTTGTAAATGTCCTTCTATAGTCTACTGGGTTACGCTCACGCAAAATAACCTTTTCCGTTCTGTGTGGAGAGGATCGAATCCCACCGTGAACACGTCCTTTCATATTATTGACCTACATTGAGTTTTATTGCTATGTAAGAAGCGACAGAAGCAACATCGATAATGGTTGTATGTAACATCAAATCCGTGAAAGAACGCGCAGCTTTAATTGGCTTTTACTGCAGAAATGTGAGATTGAAACATTGAGGTGTTGTAGTGCTTCGGTCACACTGTTAAACGGCTGCTTTGACTCCAGTCGGCCACCGGATGTCGCTGTTCTTCAAAGTGAAGCCGTGAAGCGTTGAATCCTTTTCGGTACAAATAGGAAGAAAGCCTCACTGCTTCACAAGGCTTCATCAGCCCATCCCTAATGTGCACCCTTCTACCTTCTCAGGATGTTGGGCTCCTGGATTCAGTTAAGTGACATTTGGAAGGATTGATGCTTCAGCCCAGATGTGTGTTGTGTACTCCCCGCCTCCCCTAGGCTCAAAGAGGAGCTGGTTGAAGGCTCCTTCTAATGAACCTCATCTTTATAAACCCTTTCTTGTGTTTGCTGCTCCCCAGAAATCAGATGGTATCACAGTATAACACAATTTAAATAAGCCACTTGAATTGCTGGGTAAATTAATTACACGTCATGGCCATTAAAGCATTGTCATGTTCTAGGTTCACATGTCTTAAAATGTTTTTAAAACCAAGAGGACCAAGTGAACTATATGGTAATGAATTAAAGTGTTAAGTGTGTATACTTTATAACCTTTACAATGACTAATGCACAACTCTACAGCGTAGATCATAGACCCATAGGATTTATTTTGCCAGATCAAGTGATCACTTGTAGGAACACATATTTTAACACAATACACAGTCCCATGTGTGAAGGTTTCGTCTACGTCAGTCTGTGCCGTTCTTCAGATACGCAACACTGAGTCCATCTTCAGCGCACATAGTTTTTGGGATACAGCTTGAAGAGCTTCCCCTCCTGTTTGGGCTCAAACCCGTATTTCTCCAGCTGTCCTTTGCTGAAAGTTCCCTCTTGAAAGTCTTTCTTGATCTGAGGGGCCACGACGTCAGCGAACACGCTGTGCGCCGTGAGCGGGGGCTGCGTTCCTCGGGGAGCGCGGTAGGAGACGTAGGGTTTGAGCTTGAATCCCTCCAAGCTGGGCACCACGAACTCCGGGATCATGGTCCGTATGGACAGGAACTTTCCGCTGGAGAGCCTCAGTCCAGTGGGCCTCGCGCCCCGGCCTTTGTTGTGAGTCCTCGCTCCCCGCTTGCTGGTGAACTCAGCCAGTCGGTCGGCTCCTCTCACCAGACCCCTCATCAGCGTGGACAACACACCCATCCTGCCACAGCGGCCCTCCTTTCAGGACCTGTGGAGAAGAAACCATTGGTTTTACGCCCCTATTCAGGTGAAGACCGCATACGCACAACCCCAAAGAACAGCCAGACTTTGTGTTTCAAAACTGACAAATGATGCATCCTTGAACACACGTGGGAATAAAGAATGTCGACCATCACCTCTTGACAGGGTTCATACATTCTGACCAATGCTTTTCATGACTTTAAACCTAGTGAGTAAATCTAGTATTTAAACTAACAATGAGAACACAAAGCATACAGTAAACCTTAAATGACTCAAATGAATGAGACAATAGTTTGATTAAAAGAATAAACATTTATATAGATGCCTGTATGTATGCCTGCTTATATTCTGAGTCTTTCTTTTAAAAGCATATTAATTATTTCAAACTCAGCGTAAATGAACGTCATGAACACATGAATATAACACATTTACATGACTTTCACTAAACTTTGGGATTTTTATTTTTTTTAAAAGGACTTTTCCAGGCCTGGAAATAACCATTTTGTCTTGTGCAATATGTTCTGAAACGCTTCCATTATCACATGTAACATGACTGAAACGTTAACGCCACCTGTTATTAACGCATTGTAGTAAAAATGGGTTCAGGTCATTAAAACATGCGGAACATGTCTAGGTTAGCTCGGTTGTTTAGCTAGCGTTAGCTCCCTGACTAGCACCTGCTAGCGCTGTTGTAACGTCTGCTTGCAAGCTAGCTAACATGTTACGTTTCTAAAAATAGTCGTTACCGTTTAAATATCGTTTAAATTGCCCATAAGTTCACACGTCGTTATAAAAGTCTTCTCACCTTGAGCTCACTGTTGGTTCCGCTGAAAGCAGTGTGACGGGGCTGTCCAAGGAAACGCTCACTGATTGGCCAAAAAGGCAAAAGCCCATCCACCAATCACAATCAGAGATACTAGGACTGAGCTGTCACTGATTGGTGCGTCAAATTAACCAGAGAGCTACTGAGAACACGACTGAATAAACCTTCAAAATAAAAGCAATTAATATGCGCAAAGGAAATATGTGTCTTGTTCTGTGTTAATGTTGAGCGAAACTATGAGTAAAAACCAAGTTATTGAATTGCACCTCCCCTCTTCGTTCAACACAGTCCCCAATGCCTCCACCCCGTCCGGGTCTCCTCAATGTTCGTCAATGCGAGTTTTATTTTGGTAGCCATGACCGGATATGCAGATGGTTCACCGCACAGGCTTGACCCTGCTCTCGGGCATGTAGCTATTGACACATACAGGTACGTGGGGACTTGTTTAGGACTTGTTCAAGACTTGTTTAGGACTTGTTTGGTTGGGTTACTGTTAGTTATATCGTTGAAGGTTTACTTGCTTACTTTTATTTGTCAGCTCATACTGTTTTGTTCCGTTTTCCGTCGCATGTCTCTGACTGCAGCCGCAGACATGTGTTGGAGAAGTAACGGGCACGTTACGCTTTACAAAGTCGAATTCCTTGTTCGCTAATTGTGTAATAATTGTGTAATAATTATGTAATTGCATGTTGGCTTTACGTACTGTGAAAGTGAGCCGGGAGTAAACGTCCCGCTACAGAAGTGTGACTTCTGTTGCTTTCAACCAGCAGCGTGATGCTCCTCTTTACATCTGTCTCTCGACCGAAATAGAGCAAGACCACGACTAGCCTCCATGTTTCAGTCTGACATTTATAACCACAAGGCTCTGCCATGTCGATGGAGCCTGGCTGCAGGTGTGTGTGTGTGTGTGTGTGTGTGTGTGTGTGTGTGTGTGTGTGTGTGTGTGTGTGTGTGTGAGAGAGAGACACAAGACAGACACAGTGTGTGAGAGTGTGTGAGTGAGAGAGACACTGTGTGTGTGTGTGTGTGTGTGTGTGTGTGTGTGTGTGTGTGTGTGTGTGTGTGTGTGTGTGTGTGAGAGAGAGACAGACACTGTGTGTGTGTGTGTGAGAGTGAGAGAGACAGTGTGTGTGTGAGACACACACAAGACACTGTCTGTGTGTGTGTGTGTGTGTGTGTGTGTGTGTGTGTGTGTGTGTGTGTGTGTGTGTGTGTGTGTGTGTGTGTGTGAGAGAGAGACAGACACTGTGTGTGTGTGTGTGAGAGTGAGAGAGACAGTGTGTGTGTGAGACACACACAAGACACTGTGTGTGTGTGTGTGTGTGTGTGTGTGTGTGGCTACCAGCACTGAGTTGGTGACCTCTGTTTCTCGAGCCTAGCAGGTGAACTTTAACCCAGATTTCTGGAGCTTTTTGCTGTCGGTCAGATGTTCTTATGTATGAAGAGAGCAATGTGTAACCGGAGTCCATGTATGTGCACACACACACGGCTAATAAATCTGATTCTGAGAGGGGTGGAGCAATGCACTAGGGTCAAGGGTTCGAGTCCCGGGCTATTTTGATCACAAGCTTCATCGCAATATAGTAGCAACAAGTCTTCTTAAGCCATTAATTCCCCTTGTGAAATGTACACTTGCTCTCAACATTATTCAACCCCCATTGAAAATTACTTTTATTGGCAAAATGTACAAACTTTCATCTGTTTTCAATAAACAACTCAAACAAGGACAATTTAAATAGCTCAACACAGCCAATGTGATGAGTGGTTCCTCCTGATTCAACACAAAACACTTTTAATGACCGCTGCAGTCTCATAATTATTCAACCCCCTTAATAGAATCCCTCATAAGAGCACACATCTACAAATCAGGTGTCGTCTCCAGCTCACCTGAAGCCTGAGTAGTGGCTTCAGGTGAGCTGGAGATAGAACACATACCTGCCTGGCAGTGACATGTGATTGCACATTTGAAATATTGGTTAGACAAGAGAATTGTCCACAAAGTTAAGATAAGAGCTCATTGCACAAACAAAGAAAAGGATACCAAAAGATAGCAAAGGCACTGCATGTTCCTGGAGATAGCGTCTCAAGGTTAAAGGTAAAGGAACCCTGGCTACACTATGGATGAGGCACAAAGAGGAAGCTTTCAACGACCGCCACCAGATTTCCGAGGAGGCCGGTGGCCAACGACCCTCGACTGACAGCTAAAGACCTGCAGCCGGTCCTGATATTCAGTTTCCATAGTGAGATGCATCCTGAACGCTGAAGGTCTGTGCACCAGAACGTACACCAGTACTGACCCAAAGAGTCGGCTCCAATACGCTGAAAATCATGTTAATAAGCCACATACGTTTTCGGGATTCTTTCTGTGGAGCGATGAAACCAAACAGGAACTTTTCGGGCCTCTGGATGAGCGGTATGTCTGGAGGAGGAAGAATGAAGAACACCTGGCGGCTTTGCTTCTTTTGCACTGGAAACCGTCAGCGTTTGGAGGAAACATGGACTAACAAACACGGTCTACTCACAGTAATACACAGTACGATCCCACACTGGGGCACAGGACAAACACAGTCTACTCACAGTAATACACAGTACGATCCCACACTGGGGCACAGGACAAACACAGTCTACTCACAGTAATACACAGTACGATCCCACACTGGGGCACAGGACAAACACAGTCTACTCACAGTAATACACAGTGCGATCCCACACTGGGGCACAGGACAAACACAGTCTACTCACAGTAATACACAGTACAATCCCACACTGGGGCACAGGACAAACACAGTCTACTCACAGTAATACACAGTACGATCCCACACTGGGGCACAGGACAAACACAGTCTACTCACAGTAATACACAGTGCGATCCCACACTGGGGCACAGGACAAACACAGTCTACTCACAGTAATACACAGTACAATCCCACACTGGGGCACAGGACAAACACAGTCTACTCACAGTAATACACAGTACGATCCCACACTGGGGCACAGGACAAACACGGTCTACTCACAGTAATACACAGTACGATCCCACACTGGGGCACAGGACAAACAGGGTTTAAATACACAGAGGAGGGGCCAGTGATTAGACACAGCAGGAAACAATTAGCAGGGATTAGACAGGGAAGACAATCAGAGGGGCAGGAAGTGCAGGGGAACAGAGGACACAAGAGGCAAAGACCTTCAAAATAAAACAGGAACACAAAACACACCAACATCATAACAATAAGGCTTGGTTTCAGAAAAATTGGCATCGGGTCACACCAGCAGAAGCTCTACCAAGGACTGAAGATGCTCGTCATGAAGGGGTTGAATAATTAGGAGACTGCAGCGGTCATTAAAAGCGGCATTTTGTGTTGAATCAGGAGGAACCACTCATCACATTGGTTGTGTTGAGCTATTTAACTTGTGTGAGTTGTTTATTGAAAACAGATCAAAGTTTGTACATTTTGCCAATAAACCTAATTTGCAATCAGGGTTGAATAATTTTGAGTGCGACTGCATATGTCTGTAGTTTAAATTCTTTCCTTTCCGTCCTGTAGAGTGTGTGGTTTTACTGCTGCATTGTCTCTGTTGAACAGAAATGGAAGTTGATGAAGAAGAGAAGAGCTGCAGTATATACCCGGTAGGTCGTCCCTTGGGTTTTGTAATGTGTGTTATATCTTTGTATCTGTCTAGATGTGCTGTGTCTCTGTCGTCATTTTGATTCTTTGTCGTCCTTTCGTATCTCTTTGATTGTTACAACGGCTCTGACTCGGCGTGGTTCCTGTTGTTGGCGTTCCAGAGCTTGGTTCCACTGGGCAGCGAGATCAAGGCCAGGATGACGCGGCTTGTGGAGGAGAGGACCGAGGCCAACTTGGTAATCACCTCATTCACTCTTAACCTGTTTAGCCCCGCAGAGACCCTGTAAGATCCAAATGCGGCCGGACTGTCTTTTTTCTCCTACTAACTTCAACATTTTCGACTCTGCAGGCCTCCGTGGTCGTGGGAGGTTTCTTAGAGCGCGTCACACGTCTTAAGCGGGAAATTGTGCAAATAATAATACCCAGCATGCACCAATCCGAGCATGTTTAGGCATAAAGGTTGTAACTTTTACAGAGGGGTCTTACAACTCTGTAGGTTGTTTAGGTCTTGAAGCATCTGGAAAAACTCGGTGCCGGCTTGAAGAGGCATTTTGGGGAAATCTTGCTCATATCATGCTGGATGTTCAAAGTTATGATCAAAATATGCTATAAAACTGTTCTTAAAACGGTGGACTGTTTTGCTACCACTACTGATCTGTGGTCAAGCCGCACAGCTGAGCCTTACCAGAGTCTGACAGTCCATTTTATTGACGGAGGTTTCAACCTCGGAGCTGGGATCTCAACGAGGAGAAACACGTCTGCATCACGACAGACATGGAGCTGGCTGCACGGCGCAGTGAAGGGACGAGGCTCCAGTGTTCTGGGCACAGACTACATCTTGCCATTGGTGAATTATCATGTCGCTGTGTGTGTGTGTGTGTGTGTGTGTGTGTGTGTGTGTGTGTGTGTGTGTGTGTGTGTGTGTGTGTGTGTGTGTGTGCGTGTGTGTGTGTGTGTGTGTGTGCAAAATAGAGAGAGAGATGTGTTGATTAGTAATCAGGAAGCTAAATATATACAAATATATAAATTATGTTGAGTTGTGGAAAGTGGATGGGATTAAATAAATTCATATTTCCTCCCACTCCTCTTTTTATTTAATTCTAACAAATAGGCCCAGCCAATGGGAAAGAACATTTGACACTAAATGTATCTAATATTGTGTTGGTCAGATTTAAATCATTCATTATGTTTTGTTGGGGAAAAGAGAGGATACAAATCGTATATTAAATCGCAATTGCAATATTGGAGGAAAAAAATCGCAATTAGATTATTTTCCCAAATTGTTCAGCCCTAGTTTCATACGACTACTTGAACAGACCTCACTAAGGTTGGGGAGTCACTTTATACAATCGTACGTTTTCTGAACATTCTGTTTAAAAGTGAGAATATTAGTTGTTCTAATTTCCATAATAACCTGAACAGAATTTCAAAAGTCTTCTTTCATTTTGTTTGACAAAATGGAGTCAAAGGTTTTTTAAACAGGGAATGTTGCATATCTCTCCTTAACACTGCAGAAAGCCGAAAACACTGTCAGCACTCGTGTGTTTGGTAATGCAATGTGTGTGAATGATGTATGAACTAACCGCTCTGTAAAAACCTGCAAAGTATAAAGAGGAATGAGAACGTTCCATGTATGGAAAGGCGACTAACGTGGAGATTTCTGGCTCAAAAGCCTTTGGAGATATATATATATTTTAAAATGTCCTCCCAGAGATTTCACCAGACCGACTTCAAATGTGATCGCTACGATCTTAAAGACCTTTGCGATGCTCAATAGAGAAGCTTTTTAATTTGTCGTGGTGGCAAAACAGCGTCTCTGCCATGAAACGGGAAGTTTCCCACGCTGGATCAGAGTCCAGACCTGAAGACCTCTACGGGCCAATATGGACTCTTAACAACTGGAAAATTATTTATACTTCAGGGTTCTGACGCTCATGGAGAACCTGGAAGAGTCATAGAGTTTTAAAATGGTCATTTCCAGGTCTGGAAAAGTCCTTGAAAAAAATAAAATCCCAAAAGTTTAGTAAAAGTCATGTAAATCATTTGAGTCATTTAAGGTTTACTGTATGCTTTGTGTTCTCATTGTTAGTTTAAATACTACATTTACTCACTTTTTACTGTTTACACCCAGACTTCACTAAATGTTTGTCATGGACTTTTGGTTTAAAGTCATGAACCCACTGGTCAGGATGTGTCTGAACCCTGGCTGTCCTGATGTCACTGAGAACAGGACTGGTAGCGATGAGAGTCTCCTGGAGCTTCTGGTCTCGTCTTCAGGTCATTTTGAGTGTTTTTAAAGGACGGAGTTGAGCTCACTGGTTGTGTTTTTCTTCCAGTGGACGGCTGTGCTGATCGGAGCTGCCACAGTGGTTTCTATCGTTGGAGTCGTTGTGTTCCTTCTTCACAGAAGATACAAACGGTCAAGTCAGTGCCTCTCCCTCTGTTTCGGAGACATTAGTATAAGAATGATGTGCAAAGTACACCCAGATACACAGCTAACGTATTAATAGGGTCAGAGTGATGATTGTTCCAATATTGGATGTTTTGTCAGAGACAACATTAAGCGTTGTTCAGTCCATACAAGCATGCATTTATGGCTCAACTGATTAGTTTTTATTTAATCATTTTGTAGATGGTAAAGGTTGTTGATACTGTATGTCGTATTAAAAAAAGAAAGGAAGTCGTCAGTGAATGAGTTATTCTCAGGGAATAAAAGGCCAGACTGCACATGTTCTGTCTGTGTTCCAGAGGCCGACACTCCACACTATCGCTTCAGGAAGAGAGACAAGGTGATGTTCTACGGCCGAAAGATCATGAGAAAGGTCAGTGCCTTCTTCTGCACCATCCTCTTACAGACATGGAACACGCTTTGCAGAGGGCCACGTCTCTTATGAAGGATCAGACCTGGCAACCCGCGGAAAACCCACAAGCTAGTTTAAAGCTACAGATTTAAAGCTAAGATAACGATTGGAGGAGGAGGAGGAGGAGGAGGAGGATATGTCACTCTTACCTGTCTTAAAAACTTGAGAGCCCTGGTTGTCACTGTATCCTGACTAGTTCATGAGGCAGATACTCCATCAGAACAAGCAGGTTCCTCTTGGTGTTCCTCATGAGAAACCGTGTCAGTGAGTTAAACACTACACTAAATATGTGTTTCTGAAAAGATTAGAGAATAGAGAAACAGCTGAAGCAAATATGACAACATATTTAGTTGTTATTAGAATACATTTTTCGAACCCTTAACTATCTGAATGGAAAAATGTTCAGTTCTCTGTTACCTCGAGCTCAGAACCACAGTTTATCATCTCAAATATGTGCAAAATTGATTCTGGCACCAAACCGCACCTTGTTTTGGAAGTGTAACTTGATCCCACCGTGACGTCGGCTGTCAGAGGTTCTATTGTAACAGAAAAATCATTCTTTTAGGAACACTTGTCTTTATGAACCTGTGATAATTACTGTAAATATCCTTCTGCTGCTGATGTTTCCTTACATTTCAACTGATGCGCTGTTCATATCTTTCTCTGTTGGACGGAAAGAGGCGATTTTAATACTTCTATGTATATAAATATGATGCCAACATGTCCAATCCCCAAACGTGTCCTGCTGCAGGTCCAGACGCTGTCCTCCGCCCCGACCTCGTCCTCAAACTCAGCTTCCCGCCAGAGAGTGAGGAAGAGGACCAAAGTCCTGTCTATCGCTCGCAAGTGAGTCTCTTTTTCTGCAGGTGAAAGTTCATTCTTCAGTTTAGAAACAACTCAAAGTCCACCTCGAGTTGAGATTATTTTATCAAAGAAGATAAAGTGGTATTTTAAGATACAAAGGAACAGGGAATATACATAATATACAAGCTCCACTAAATATTGGATATTGTTTTTATAATATACAATATCTAAACCCTCGTTGACCTGAGGAGTTGTTCAGAATTTCCTTTAAAAGCAAGAATAAATAAACGTAAATGTACTAGTAAGAAAGATGTGTAATATAAATACACAGAGGTGTTTTAAGGAGTTCAGAAAAAGGTAAACTCCAGTTCTGAAGGGGAGAAACTTAGTTTAGAGAGTTTCAAATCAAAGTAGTTCATTGTTACTAGGATGAAGAATACCTCTCTGACACACGTGTGTGTGTGTGTGTGTGTGTGTGTGTGTGTGTGTGTTTGAGGATCCTGCGCATCCGGAAGGAGCCCCCCACCCTGCAGCCCAAGGAGCCTCCTCCCTGCCTGCTGGAGGCGGACCTGACTGAGTTTGACGTGAAGAACTCCCATCTGCCATCTGAGGTGCTGTACATGCTGAAAAATGTCAGGTAAGGAAAACGTGTGAGGCTTAGTTTCACATGAACACATGAACAGGAGCAGTTTGCATGCAGCCACGTAGACATGAAGCACTTCTAGAAGTCTAGTCTGATTCACAGCCGCTCCTTTCTCACACAACATCGATTTAAAAGTGGAGTTGAAGTGACTGTGGCTCGGTGGTGGAGCGGGTCGTCCTCCATCAGATCAGGTATCAGGTACTCGGTATCGGCCGGTACCCAAAGCACAGGTATCGCTATCAGGACCGAACCAGATCTAATCTGTGCATATGTAGCACTTCTATCTATCTATTTAATACGGTTAAACTGGACTTTTCATAGTTGTAACTGTTGTACCTGTTGTGTAGTGACCATTAGCAGGACTAGTGACAGGTGTGTTGTCCCCAGGGTGCTGGGCCACTTCGAGAAGCCTCTTTTCCTGGAGCTGTGTCGTCACATGGTGCTGATCCAGCTGCACCAGGGGGAGGCGCTGTTCCGCCCGGGAGACACCGACGACAGCATCTACGTGGTTCAAGATGGCCGCCTAGAGCTGTGCATCCACGAGAGTGTAAGACCAGAGCGATGGAGTCGTGCACTGGTGACCAGTGAGGAGGCGGTCATGTTGAGATGTCTGTGTCTTCCTGCTGCAGGACGGGACAGACGTCGTGGTGAAGGAAGTTCTGCCCGGAGACAGCGTGCACAGTCTGCTCAGCATCCTCGACAGCATCACTGTACGTCTCCGTCCTCTCAGATCATTAAACGTTACACCGCTCATCGTGTGGAGGGAGCCGAGCGCTTTGCCTGATGGAGGTTTAGTTCATGGCACTCGTTCGGTTTTTGTCCGTAACTCAAGAAATCTTGTGCTAGTTTGACAAATGCATACAAATGTCTAATAGGATAAAGTGATAACATTTTAACAGACATGGATGTAAATCTCTTCCAACTCGCCTCCACCTGCTGAACCCCTGCATACCCCTTCTACCATCCAGCACTGCCCTTCTTTTTATTCAGATCTTGTATATCTCGTCTGTTTTGTGAAGACTTGCGTGACTCACTTGTTTCCTCACCCTGTCATCAGGGCTATCCTGCACCCTACAAAACGGTGTCAGCGAGAGCTGCCGTCTCCTCCACTATCCTGCGTCTTCCAGCCGCAGCCTTCCAGGCGGTCTTTGAGAAATATCCTGAAACTCTGATCCGTGTCATCCAGGTAAGTGTTCCCTGATGCCTGGGACGGGTAACACCTGCAGGCGAGGAGGGGTCTGTGATCCTCATCCCATGTCTGTCGCTCTTGACGCTCTTCACTCTTGACCTCTGCATTTCTTTGCAAGTGACTTGAGGTCCCCATGTCGTACTATTCCCCAGTGAATAACAAGCATTCCCTTCTGCAGCCATAAGCAGTGCTGTGTGTGTGTGTGTGTGTGTGTGTGTGTGTGTGTGTGTGTGTGTGTGTGTGTGTGTGTGCGTGCGCGCGTGCGTGTGTGTGTGTCCTCTGTAGATAATCATGGTGCGCCTCCAGAGGGTGACCTTCCTCGCCCTACACAACTACCTCGGCTTGACCACGGAGCTCTTCAACCCGGTACTGTTTCACGCTTTAACTGACTCCAGAGCTGCTCTCTGATATTTAACATGTCTTAAAATCCTGTGAATCAAAGCCCAAAACTGCTGTATTTGGATGTATTGAACACCATAAGTAATATATGGTTTGGTACATGAAGAAATTCAAATGTCACAAATGTGAGCAAATGTGCCCCAATGCAAATGTTGGAGACCTCGTCTGAATGTTCTCTGTTCTAAACCCTCTCTAACTTGGTTCTGCTTCACTTTATCAAAGTCAACCTTTGCAGAGAGAATGTTCACATATTGTGTTATGATTTAGGTTAGAGAATGTTCACATATTGAGTTATGATTTGGGTTAGAGAATGTTCACATATTGTGTTATGATTTAGGTTAGAGAATGTTCACATATTGTGTTATGATTTAGGTTAGAGAATGTTCACATATTGAGTTATGATTTGGGTTAGAGAATGTTCACATATTGTGTTATGATTTAGGTTAGAGAATGTTCACATATTGAGTTATGATTTGGGTTAGAGAATGTTCACATATTGAGCTATGATTTGGGTTAGAGAATGTTCACATATTGAGCTATGATTTGGGTTAGAGAATGTTCACATATTGAGTTATGATTTGGGTTAGAGAATGTTCACATATTGAGTTATGATTTGGGTTAGAGAATGTTCACATATTGAGTTATGATTTGGGTTAGAGAATGTTCACATATTGAGCTATGATTTGGGTTAGAGAATGTTCACATATTGAGTTATGATTTGGGTTAGAGAATGTTCACATATTGAGCTATGATTTGGGTTAGAGTTGGACATTACAGATGCATCATTTCAAAGAGATAATCATCCTGAAAGTGACTTTTTTTATAGGCAGACCTGAAACCTTTTCATTTTTGCTGTGTGTCATCTTCATTTACTCTTAACCAGTAACATATAGACTGATATATACACATCTGAACAAAATCAAAACGTATGTATGAAACAGATTTTATACATACGTATGTTTAATCATATTGATTCATGTTGGTTCATATTGATTCATGTTAGTTCATATTGGTTCATGTTGGTTCATATTGGTTCATGTTGGTTCAGATTGGTTCATGTTGGTTCATGTTGGTTCATATTGATTCATGTTGGTTCATATTGATTCATGTTGGTTCATATTGATTCATATTGGTTCATATTGGTTCATGTTGGTTCATATTGATTCATATTGGTTCATGTTGGTTCATGTTGATTCATGTTGGTTCATATTGATTCATGTTGGTTCATATTGATTCATATTGGTTCATATTGGTTCATGTTGGTTCATGTTGGTTCATATTGATTCATGTTGGTTCATATTGATTCATGTTGGTTCATATTGGTTCATATTGATTCATGTTGGTTCATATTGATTCATGTTGGTTCATATTGATTCATGTTGGTTCATATTGGTTCATATTGGTGCATATTGGTTCATGTTGGTTCATATTGATTCATGTTGGTTCAAATTGGTTCATATTGGTTCATGTTGGTTCATGTTGGTTCATATTGATTCATGTTGGTTCATATTGGTTCATGTTGGTTCATGTTGGTTCATATTGATTCATGTTGGTTCATATTGATTAATGTTGGTTCATATTGGTTCATATTGATTCATGTTGGTTCATATTGATTCATGTTGGTTCATATTGATTCATGTTGGTTCAAATTGGTTCATGTTGGTTCATATTGGTTCATGTTGGTTCATGTTTAATCATATTGATTCATGTTGGTTCATGTTGGTTCATATTGGTTCATATTGGTTCATGTTGGTTCATGTTGGTTCATGTTAGTTCATGTTGGTTCATATTTGTTCATATTGGTTCATGTTGGTTCATATTGGTTCATGTTGGTTCATATTGGTTCATGTTGGTTCATATTGATTCATGTTGGTTCATATTGGTTCATGTTGGTTCATGTTGGTTCATATTGATTCATGTTGGTTCATATTGATTCATGTTGGTTCATATTGATTCATATTGGTTCATATTGGTTCATTTTGGTTCTTGTTGGTTCATATTGATTCATGTTGGTTCATATTGATTCATGTTAGTTCATATTGGTTCATGTTGGTTCATATTGGTTCATGTTGGTTCAGATTGGTTCATGTTGGTTCATGTTGGTTCATATTGATTCATGTTGGTTCATATTGATTCATGTTGGTTCATATTGATTCATATTGGTTCATATTGGTTCATGTTGGTTCATGTTGGTTCATATTGATTCATGTTGGTTCATATTGATTCATGTTGGTTCATATTGGTTCATATTGATTCATGTTGGTTCATATTGATTCATGTTGGTTCATATTGATTCATGTTGGTTCATATTGGTTCATATTGGTGCATATTGGTTCATGTTGGTTCATATTGATTCATGTTGGTTCAAATTGGTTCATATTGGTTCATGTTGGTTCATGTTGGTTCATATTGATTCATGTTGGTTCATATTGGTTCATGTTGGTTCATATTGATTCATGTTGGTTCATATTGATTAATGTTGGTTCATATTGGTTCATATTGATTCATATTGGTTCATATTGATTCATGTTGGTTCATATTGATTCATGTTGGTTCATATTGATTCATGTTGGTTCAAATTGGTTCATGTTGGTTCATGTTGGTTCATATTGGTTCATATTTGTTCATATTGGTTCATGTTGGTTCATGTTGGTTCATATTGGTTCATGTTGGTTTATATTGGTTCATATTGGTTCATGTTGGTTCATGTTTAATCATATTGATTCATGTTGGTTCATATTGGTTCATGTTGGTTCATATTGGTTCATGTTGGTTCATGTTGGTTCATATTGGTTCATGTTGGTTCATATTGGTTCATATTGATTCATGTTGGTTCATATTGGTTCATATTGGTTCATGTTGGTTCATGTTGGTTCATGTTTAATCATATTGATTCATGTTGGTTCATATTGGTTCATGTTGGTTCATGTTGGTTCATGTTGGTTCATGTTTAATCATATTGATTCATGTTGGTTCATATTGGTTCATGTTGGTTCATATTGGTTCATGTTGGTTCATGTTTAATCATATTGATTCATGTTGGTTCATATTGGTTCATGTTGGTTCATATTGATTCATGTTGGTTCATATTGGTTCATGTTGGTTCATATTGGTTCATGTTGGTTCATGTTGGTTCATATTGGTTCATGTTGGTTCATATTGGTTCATATTGATTCATGTTGGTTCATATTGGTTCATATTGGTTCATGTTGGTTTATGTTGGTTCATGTTTAATCATATTGATTCATGTTGGTTCATATTGGTTCATGTTGGTTCATGTTGGTTCATGTTGGTTCATGTTTAATCATATTGATTCATGTTGGTTCATATTGGTTCATGTTGGTTCATGTTTAATCATATTGATTCATGTTGGTTCATATTGGTTCATGTTGGTTCATATTGATTCATGTTGGTTCATATTGGTTCATGTTGGTTCATATTGGTTCATGTTGGTTCATGTTGGTTCATATTGGTTCATGTTGGTTCATATTGGTTCATATTGATTCATGTTGGTTCATATTGGTTCATATTGGTTCATGTTGGTTCATGTTGGTTCATGTTTAATCATATTGATTCATGTTGGTTCATATTGGTTCATGTTGGTTCATGTTGGTTCATGTTGGTTCATGTTTAATCATATTGATTCATGTTGGTTCATATTGGTTCATGTTGGTTCATGTTGGTTCATGTTTAATCATATTGATTCATGTTGGTTCATATTGGTTCATGTTGGTTCATGTTGGTTCATGTTGGTTCATGTTTAATCATATTGATTCATGTTGGTTCATATTGGTTCATGTTGGTTCATATTGGTTTATGTTGGTTCATGTTTAATCATATTGATTCATGTTGGTTCATATTGGTTCATGTTGGTTCATATTGATTCATGTTGGTTCATATTGGTTCATGTTGGTTCATATTGGTTCATGTTGGTTCATGTTGGTTCATATTGGTTCATGTTGGTTCATATTGGTTCATATTGATTCATGTTGGTTCATATTGGTTCATATTGGTTCATGTTGGTTCATGTTGGTTCATGTTTAATCATATTGATTCATGTTGGTTCATATTGGTTCATGTTGGTTCATGTTGGTTCATGTTGGTTCATGTTTAATCATATTGATTCATGTTGGTTCATATTGGTTCATGTTGGTTCATATTGGTTCATGTTGGTTCATGTTTAATCATATTGATTCATGTTGGTTCATGTTGGTTCATATTGGTTCATATTGGTTCATGTTGGTTCATATTGGTTCATATTGATTCATGTTGGTTCATATTGGTTCATATTGGTTCATGTTGGTTCATATTGGTTCATATTGGTTCATGTTGGTTCATGTTGGTTCATATTGGTTCATATTGGTTCATGTTGGTTCATATTGGTTCATGTTGGTTCATATTGGTTCATATTGGTTCATGTTGGTTCATATTGGTTCATGTTGGTTCATATTGGTTCATGTTGGTTCATGTTGGTTCATGTTGGTTCATGTTGGTTCATATTGATTCATGTTGGTTCATATTGATTCATGTTGGTTCATATTGATTCATATTGGTTCATGTTGGTTCATATTGGTTCATGTTGGTTCATGTTGGTTCATATTGATTCATATTGGTTCATGTTGGTTCCTGTGTGTTGCAGGAGAGACAAGCCATCTCCCTGGTGTCAGTGAACAATGTTCTCCGCCGGCAGCCTTCCCATCCTGATGACATGGGCTCTGAAAAGGAGAACGCAGGTCAGAAACACAGCGCTCAACAAGTCACGTTCGCCAGCATTGTGTGTTCAGCAGTGTTGTGTGTTCAGCAGTGTTGTGTGTTCAGCAGCGTTGTGTGTGTTCGCCAGCAGTGTTGTGTGTTCCTCAGCAGCGTTGTGCGTTCAGCAGTGTTGTGTGTTCAGCAGCATTGTGTGTGTTCCTCAGCAGCGT
Source organism: Taurulus bubalis (assembly GCF_910589615.1). NCBI lineage: Eukaryota > Metazoa > Chordata > Actinopteri > Perciformes > Cottidae > Taurulus > Taurulus bubalis. Next base: position 29,154,083 of record NC_136596.1, read on the forward strand.
TGTGTGTTCAGCAGTGTTGTGTGTGTTCAGCAGCATTGTGTGTGTTCCTCAGCAGCGTTGTGTGTTCAGCAGTGTTGTGTGTGTTCAGCAGCATTGTGTGTGTTCCTCAGCAGCGTTGTGTGTTGCTCATCCTCTCTTGTTCCACCCCACCACAGAAAGGTCCAGTTTGTCTGACACGTCTAAATACAAGAAGGCTCGCTCTGCCTCCACCCCGCTGGCTGTTACAGGTGCACACACACACACACACACACACACACACACACACACACACACACACACACTCACACACCTACAACAAACAGCCCAGTCCTATCATTCTGAAACAACAGTGATAGTCTCATGTACCTCAATACTAAACTATTTTTAGACCTCTTTCTAGATAACAAAGGCGTACACAAGATATCTGCGTTGTAAAGAAACCTAAAGAAACACTTTTTGGATGCAGTTTCTACACAGCAGCCTCTCTCTCTTTCTCTCACACATCCAGGACGTGCTCGTCCATCTGGCTGCAATCATCAATGAGTATTATTGCAATACAATGACTCTGTTTTTGTATTATGCAGATGCAATGTCCGCCAACCTCAAGACAGTATATGAACGGGCTCAAGTTTCCAGAGAAGACACTCTGCCTCCTGTGAAGGTCTCTGGAAAAGGATGTTCTTTCTTGCACTTCTTGCTGGTTGTCAGTTACACAGATCTATTTTAGACTAGTTTGCTCCTAGATTACTAATGCAAGGTAACAATGTTGTGGAGCCAATAAGAGAAGGAGCACGGTAACAGAATGCTATGTATTGAAGCTGTACACTACAATGTTCCACAGTAGAACCAATGGATCCTTTAGTACTCTGCATAGCTACAGACCAGGTGTTGATACTTAGAATGAGCATTTACTTTGTGCTTTCGTGTCTTTCTGAAAAACACTTCTGTCTCCTCAGTCCATCCTGAAGAAGACGGTGACGTTGCAGCCCTCTCCGTCTGCAGTGTACCACTACAGTGATGCTGGAGCAGGAAACGTCCAGCACAATAAAATTAACGCCATTTTCCAAGCTGCCAAAAAGGATCTGCTGCAGGTCATCCAAATAGAGGTAGAGCACACTCTTTATTTGGCTGTGAGACTGTTCAGCACACACAGTTCCCCTGTTTTACTTTTTTAATTTAGCGATGACTGAAGGCTCTGGCGCCAATCCTACTTTTTAAGACTCTAGGATATTCTGGATCAACTGGAGAGATTTAAGAGACTTATTCGAGCAGCCTGATAATAAGGAGTTACAGTCGTCTCGTCTAGAAGTAACAAATGCATGAACACATTTTTCTGCATCTTTTTTCAATCCTAATTCTTATTTTACGTTTGGAGCAATGGTGAAATACTGTTAAATTAGTGAAATATTATTGTTTAGGTCAGCGGTTCCCAAACTTTTTAGGCCACGCACCCCCTTCTACATCCCGACCGGGTTCACGCACCCCCAATCCTCCACACCTTAAAAAAAAACGCAACAGAGCCTATTTACAGCCGCATAGAATCGGACCAATGCGAGAACTGTTTGCTCGCGCGTGGCGTTTGTTACAAGATTTAGTCCGCTGTATAAATGTCAGTTACACAAGGCGTCACTTTTAAAGAGCAATAAGGATGGCGAGGACACACACACAGGCTCAGAGGCAGAGTGCATTTCACATGTATTTACTTAAACACAGTAACCACGTAAAGAACAAAGAGTGGCACATGATAGGCTCAGAAACAGGTATAAATAAAAAAGAGGCTCCAGGGGTGCTTGCACCACACTTTGGGAATCCCTGGTGTAGACCCAACACATGGATGAGACTGCAATTGTTTTTGGCTGTTTTGTAACTCTTCCAATGTGGATCTAAAAATGTAAGGGGCTTCTGACTTGCACTGGCATGCTGGTGTTCAGGTGGCGGAGCAAATAAGAGTCTTCAGACAGCTGTTAGCCAGAACCTCACTGCACAACACGCACTGTGGCTTCGGGCAATCTGCATTCCAATCCAAGTGAAGCCCAGACCCAGAGAATTGTCATCATGTTTCCTCTTTTCTTCCCAGTCTGATGCTCACTCTCGTCTCCTCTTTCTTCACCTTGACTCTTCGATGGGTCTCTATGCTCCCGGTTTGTCTGATATCTCTTCCTCCTTCTCGGTCTCCTGCGTTTCCTCTTCCTCCGACTCCCGGTCGGTTTCTTCTCCCGGTCTCTCCCCAGCACCTCTCTGTTTCTCTCCCTCCGGTTCCTCCCTCTCTCTCTGTCCCTCTCCTCTTTTATTGCTGATAGCTTCAGATGTCCCACCTGACAGCTTCCTGATTTCAGCCAGTTTAACATGTTTTCATGGATGTTGCTGAATGAATGAAATGACGCTAGGTGCACAAGCTAGGCTAGCTAGTGAGTATGTAAAAGACAGTCTGGCAGCCGGACCGGAAGTGCATCTATTTATTAAATTGTATGTTTTTAATTGCAATTAAATGTAAATCTTACAAAGGGATTTTTTATAATTAAAAAATCCTACTTAATTCTTTTTTTAAATTATGTTTAATATTAATTATTACACCATTAGACCACCATTACATTTTTCCTCTCGTGCACCCCCTAGAGGCAGCGCGCACCACACTTTGGGAATCCCTGGTTTAGGTGATCTTGTAATCATGAATCCATTTTTGTTGAGGTAGTTAAACCTGCCTTGAGAGAGACTGACATGTCCCTGTGTTGTTTCATCAGAACCCCAGCCTGCTGGAGGGGAGGGTGAATCTCCGGCAAGTCAAAGCCGGTTCTGTTGTGGCCCACCAGGGGGACCAGGTCAGTGTGCCGGGCCGACACCGACAGAAGCTCACCTGTGCTGCTCTTTGTCGGACCGTTTATTAAAGCACCAAATGCATGTGTTTCTTTGGTAGCACTTTATAATAACTACACACTGTAAAGCATGAGTAAAGCCTGAGTAAACGCTTAATTCATCATTTATAAAGCATTGTTCCAGCATGAACACTCATTATTAACTCATTAGTATGCAATTCATAAACACAGTTATAAATGTTTCATTCATGATTAATAAGCTTGGGTTTTCATACTTTAGAAATGATGGATTCACCATTTGTAAATGAAGTATTACGGACTTGTAGATGATTAATAAGATAATTTATAAGTCCTTAATATTAAATGAAGTGTTAGTAAATGATCCAACAATGATTTAAATGTCATTTATTCATGCATTTATTTATACATTTAGATGTGCATTCATGGTTAGGGACTATGTTAACATGTGCTTTATGAACGTGTTTTAATACTGCAATTCATGATTAATTCTGGTAGTTACTAGTCGTTAGTTACGTATTTTCTGTGACCCCTACTAAAGTGAGGACTTACAAAGCATTAATAAATGTTACGATTAATTCAGGTAGTTACTACTAGTTACTAGTTAAGTATTAGTTAAGTATGTTCTGTGAGCTTTACAAAGCATTTATAAGCAGAAGTCTCAGTTATCTTTTCAACAGAAAAGCTAATAAGCTAGCATACTGCAGTCTCTAACTAGAGGTCCTGAGAAAAGCACGCGGCAACCTGTCACCTCAGTTGGAAGTAGACCAATCCAGGTGATAGCAAGGTACTCATAATCATTTCATTTCATAATCAATCATTTGTACCGGCTGAGAAACATGTCAGCACTGGTTCCTCACTGGTTCCTCACTGGTTCCTCACTGGTTCCTCTGACGACCATCGCCTCACATCACCTGGCCGGCATTATTTCTGGCGCGGGCCACGGTGGTGACACGTCATCAACGCGGGTCACGCGTTTACGCTCTAGGACAGTGGTTCTCAAACTTTTTTTGTCACGCCCCACTTTGGCGGAAGAAAAATGTTCTCGCCCCACTGCTCCAACAAAAAGTCGATCTCCGTGAGAGAGGCTTTTCTGCTGTTTTTGTTTTGGCAGTCCTGTGCGCACAAGCGTCACGTAAACATTTCAATAAAAGTACAGGCATTTCGTATTTATTGATGACATTTTATGTATGTGTAGCTCATGGGGAGTGGTCGTCCTGAAACCACAAGGTCGCCGGTTCGATCCCCGGTCTCCTCATAGTTTGCATGTTGAAGTGTCCTTGAGCAAGTGCTTCACAGCAGCACACTGCTCCTTAATTACTAAGGATGGGTTAAATGCAGAGAATAACTGTGAGATTAATGAAGGATTACCGTAAAAGTCGGGTTACAAGCCACTACTACCTTCGGTCAGTGTCCCCGTTAGCTCCCCGCTATAGCTGCGGAGCACTCCTGCTAGCGTTCCGCTAGCTCCCCGACAACCACCGAAGGTAACGGGACCAGCTCCGGCTCGACACCCGACTCGGGCAGAGGGGATGCGGGCAGTAGCAGCAGCAGCGGAGACACCCACCGGAGGCAGAAACGGCTTGTAACACGACTTTTACAGTATACATTATTTTTTTATTTGATCTACATCCCCCTGCACCTGTAATACCTCCGTCCCCCACTAGAGGGTCGCGCCCCACAGTTTGAGAACCCGGTGTGTGTCCCAGGTTGATGAACAGTGTTCTATTAGCAGGAAAGTGGATGAAGTAGAGAAAGGTCCTGTGGAGCCTTCTGAGGTGCCACTGATTGAGTTGATTGATCTGAAGTTTCCTCAATCGGCTAACAAAAGAGTGGAACATGACACAGGACATACCTGGAGCCAAATATTGTCTCCACTCATTGAACTCCATTACATTCACATTTCCAGGCTTCTAAGTGAGGAACCACATTCTCTTCCTCCAGACCACGTCTCATATTTGGTCTCCACATCTCTTACAGGATGTGAGCGTGGAGTTTGTCATCTCTGGGTCGCTCCATGTTTACCAGCGTATGATAGACCGCGAGGAGGACACCTTGCTGTTTGTCACCCACCCAGGGGAGATGGTGGGTCACCTGGCTGTCCTCACGGGGGAGCCCCTTATCTTCACTGTTCGAGCTCACAGAGACTGCACCTTCCTCTCCATATCCAAGGCCCACTTCTATGAGTAAGATCAAGCTTCAAAAGTTGCTTCTTCCCATCACCCCTCTAGGACGCAATCTAATCTGTCCTTGACTTGGCAGGATGATGCGCGAGGAGCCCAGGCTGGTGTTGAACGTCGCCCACACTGTGGTGAAGAGGGTGTCACCCTTTGTCAGACAGATTGACTTCGCTCTCGACTGGATGGCTGTGGAGGCTGGTCGTGCCGTCTACAGGTATCTCCTCTATGAAGCTGTTGATACCAAAACAATCATTATCATACGGGTAGATGAAATCAAGCATTCTGATTGGTTGAGAGTGAGTCACATGGTGTACTGTATTGAGCCATAATGTCCTGTACCTGTTTACATTTACCTGAGCGTTCCATGTCAGTGCGCACTCAAACGCTCTGAGAGAGAGACTAGTTAACGCTCTGAGAGAGACTAGTTAACACTCTGAGAGAGACTAGTTAACGCTTTGAGAGAGAGACTAGTTAACGCTCTGAGAGAGACTAGTTAACTCTCTGAGAGAAAGACAAGTTAACGCTCTGAGAGCAGACTAGTTAACGCTTTGAGAGAGAGAATAGTTAACGCTTTGAGAGAGAGACTAGTTAACGCTCTGAGAGCAGACTATTTAACGCTTTGAGAGAGAGACTAGTTAACGCTCTGAGAGCAGACTAGTTAACGCTCTGAAAGCAGACTAGTTAACGCTTTGAGAGAGAGACTAGTTAACGCTTTGAGAGAGAGACTAGTTAACGCTCTGAGAGCAGACTAGTTAACGCTCTGAGAGAGACTAGTTAACGCTCTGAGAGCAGACTAGTTAACGCTTTGACAGAGAGACTAGTTAACGTTCTGAGAGAGAGACTAGTTAACGCTCTGAGAGAGACTAGTTAACGCTTTGAGAGAGAGACTAGTTAACGCTCTGAGAGCAGACTAGTTAACGCTTTGAGAGAGAGACTAGTTAACGCTCTGAGAGAGGGACTAGTTAACGCTCTGAGAGCAGACTAGTTAACACTCTGAAAGCAGACTAGTTAACGCTTTGAGAGAGACTAGTTAACGCTCTGAGAGAGACTAGTTAACGCTTTGAGAGAGAGACTAGTTAACGCTCTGAGAGAGACTAGTTAACTCTCTGAGAGAAAGACAAGTTAACGCTCTGAGAGCAGACTAGTTAACGCTTTGAGAGAGAATAGTTAACGCTTTGAGAGAGAGACTAGTTAACGCTCTGAGAGCAGACTAGTTAACGCTTTGAGAGAGAGACTAGTTAACGCTCTGAGAGCAGACTAGTTAACGCTCTGAAAGCAGACTAGTTAACGCTCTGAGAGAGACTAGTTAACGCTCTGAGAGCAGACTAGTTAACGCTTTGAGAGAGAGACTAGTTAACGTTCTGAGAGAGAGACTAGTTAACGCTCTGAGAGAGACTAGTTAACGCTTTGAGAGAGAGACTAGTTAACGCTCTGAGAGAGAGACTAGTTAACGCTCTGAGAGAGACTAGTTAACACTCTGAGAGAGACTAGTTAACGCTTTGAGAGAGAGACTAGTTAACGCTCTGAGAGAGACTAGTTAACTCTCTGAGAGAAAGACAAGTTAACGCTCTGAGAGCAGACTAGTTAACGCTTTGAGAGAGAGAATAGTTAACGCTTTGAGAGAGAGACTAGTTAACGCTCTGAGAGCAGACTAGTTAACGCTTTGAGAGAGAGACTAGTTAACGCTCTGAGAGCAGACTAGTTAACGCTCTGAAAGCAGACTAGTTAACGCTCTGAGAGAGACTAGTTAACACTTTGAGAGAGAGACTAGTTAACGCTCTGAGAGCAGACTAGTTAACGCTCTGAAAGCAGACTAGTTAACGCTCTGAGAGCAGACTAGTTAACGCTTTGAGAGAGAGACTAGTTAACGCTCTGAGAGCAGACTAGTTAACGCTCTGAAAGCAGACTAGTTAACGCTCTGAGAGCAGACTAGTTAACGCTTTGAGAGAGAGACTAGTTAACGTTCTGAGAGAGAGACTAGTTAACGCTCTGAGAGACACTAGTTAACGCTTTGAGAGAGAGACTAGTTAACGCTCTGAGAGCAGACTAGTTAACGCTTTGAGAGAGAGACTAGTTAACGCTCTGAGAGAGAGACTAGTTAACGCTTTGAGAGAGAGACTAGTTAACGCTCTGAGAGAGGGACTAGTTAACGCTCTGAGAGCAGACTAGTTAACACTCTGAAAGCAGACTAGTTAACGCTTTGAGAGAGACTAGTTAACGCTCTGAGAGAGACTAGTTAACGCTTTGAGAGAGAGACTAGTTAACGCTCTGAGAGCAGACTAGTTAACACTCTGAAAGCAGACTAGTTAACGCTTTGAGAGAGAGACTAGTTAACGCTCTGAGAGAGACTAGTTAACGCTTTGAGAGAGAGACTAGTTAACGCTTTGAGAGAGAGACTAGTTAGCGCTCTGAGAGCAGACTAGTTAACGCTTTGAGAGAGAGACTAGTTAACGCTCTGAGAGAGAGACTAGTTAACGCTCTGAGAGCAGACTAGTTAACGCTCTGAGAGCAGACTAGTTAACGCTCTGAGAGCAGACTAGTTAACGCTCTGAAAGCAGACTAGTTAACGCTCTGAGAGCAGACTAGTTAACGCTCTGAGAGAGAGACTAGTTAACGCTTTGAGAGAGAGACTAGTTAACGCTCTGAGAGCAGACTAGTTAACACTCTGAAAGCAGACTAGTTAACGCTTTGAGAGAGAGACTAGTTAACGCTCTGAGAGAGACTAGTTAACGCTTTGAGAGAGAGACTAGTTAACGCTCTGAGAGAGAGACTAGTTAACGCTCTGAGAGCAGACTAGTTAACACTCCGAAAGCAGACTAGTTAACGCTCTGAGAGCAGACTAGTTAACGCTCTGAGAGCAGACTAGTTAACGCTCTGAAAGCAGACTAGTTAACGCTCTGAGAGAGAGACTAGTTAACGCTTTGAGAGAGAGACTAGTTAACGCTCTGAGAGCAGACTAGTTAACACTCTGAAAGCAGACTAGTTAACGCTTTGAGAGAGAGACTAGTTAACGCTCTGAGAGAGACTAGTTAACGCTTTGAGAGAGAGACTAGTTAACGCTTTGAGAGAGAGACTAGTTAGCGCTCTGAGAGCAGACTAGTTAACGCTTTGAGAGAGAGACTAGTTAACGCTCTGAGAGAGAGACTAGTTAGCGCTCTGAGAGCAGACTAGTTAACACTCCGAAAGCAGACTAGTTAACGCTCTGAGAGCAGACTAGTTAACACTCTGAAAGGAGACTAGTTAACGCTCTGAGAGCAGACTAGTTAACGCTCTGAGAGCAGACTAGTTAACACTCTGAAAGCAGACTAGTTAACGCTCTGAAAGCAGACTAGTTAACGCTCTGAGAGCAGACTAGTTAACGCTCTGAAAGCAGACTAGTTAACGCTATATAAGCATATATAGCAAGTATATCATGCATGCTACAGTCATGCAGGTAAAGTGACAGCAACAGAGTGTCCTGCAATCATTTTAAAAATTAGGAATATGAATACATACAGATATGTGAAAGAAAATGTAATAAATATAATTCATGTTTATGAATATAATATCATGTTTGATTTGGTTGCTTTCTGATTGCCTGATTGTTCTCAGACAGGGAGACAAGTCGGATAGCACCTTCATCGTCCTCAGCGGCCGGCTGCGCTCTGTCATTGCGAAGGATGATGGGAAGAAGGAGCTGGCTGGAGAGTATGGCCGCGGGGATCTGATTGGTGTGGTGAGTGAGATGAGACGCGATCTAAAGACGCACTCAGAGGTAGCGCACGGCGCGGTACAACCCTGTCTCGTGCATTGTGCAGGTTGAGGCCCTGACCCACATGAACCGAGCCACCACGGTCCACGCCGTCAGGGACTCGGAGCTCGCCAAGCTACCTGAAGGAGCGCTGAACTCCATCAAGAGGAGGTATCCTCAGGTCGTCACCCGGCTGATTCACCTGCTGGGACAGAAGATCCTGGGCAACATGCAGCAGGGCAACGGCCCGCTGGCTGGTACTGCACCCCCGTTTTGTTAGGATGCATTCATATACTTCAATAGGAACATTACCAGTTATCAGATGGGATTTAAGTATGAAATCAGATCTATATATACAGGAGTGTAGACTATTTGTTTATGTACCGAAGCGCAACCTTTAACTGTTAAATTGTGGCCTGTTCTGAAGGTCATGTAACCCTGTTTACACACATTAACCTGGTGTGTAGGGTTCACCTTTATTTAATCACCTGAGACCCCACTGCTCGGATATAACTCCATATTCAGCTTTTTTATCACCACAGCCTCTTTTCCACCTTTCTTCTCAGCTAAAGTAGCGTGAGACGTTTTAGCTTTAACACATTTCTGTCTCACGTTTAGATTGGCACAGCTGTTTGTATGAGTATTTAATAACGACCACACCCTATCTATATTCACCTCCTATTGGCTGTCTGTCATAACACGTGCTAAAAGACTCAACACTATGCCTATAGATAAAAGAGCATATACATACAATATGCAATACATTCAACGTTTGAATCTGAAATGCCTGATGAGAAAAAGCCTCTTCTGCCCTGCAGCTCGCAGTCTGGCCCTCCACACCCCCACCAGCAAGTGGGATGCAGGAAATCCAGCGTCCAACTTGTCCACCGTGTCCATCCTGCCGGTGTCTGAGGAGGTCCCGCTCACCGCCTTCACTCTGGAGCTGCAGCACGCGCTCAGTGGCATCGGTGCACACACACACACACACACACACACACACACACACACACACACACACACACACACACACACAGTGCTTATTCCACTTCTACAGGTCACCTGAAGCACCAAGGTTCACAGAATATGTTTACCATAAACCAGGTTTTATTTCATGTTTAACGATGACATAGAACAAACATGGACATCTTTTAGTTGTGGCCAGACTCATTATGTTTTCCAGAACTTCCTCCATACTTACGTCTTGGAGGAAGTTCTTTAAATTTGGCACAATCTAAAGGATGAACAGATTATAATGTAGTGGTCGAAGGTCAAGGTCACTGTGACCTCAACAAACTTGTTTTGGCCTTAACTTAACTCTGCTAATTATGACAATTTCACACTTGTGTCTATTAGGATAAAATGATTAATAAGAATCAGCTTTATTGGCCATGTATGTGTCACAAGCAATTTGACTCTCAACACTTCTCAAAAAACATCATACAAAATTTGATTTTAGATATTTATTTACATGTATCTACCATTGTATTCATATATTCCACTGCTTTTGTGAACCCAAGACCTTTGGTAAACCAATTTTCATCACCAAAACCGTTCAACCACCTGAGTATAGTTATGTTTTCACAAAAGATATGAAGAATTTAAAAAATCGAGCTTCATTTTTTTAGCTTTAGGGTCATATTATCACTTTACACTTGTGTATTATGACAATTGTGCCTCATTATATAGAGAGCTGAGATTGTTCTGCAATTTTAGATGTAACACATGAGTATGTATCTCATATGCAAGTGCCTTTAAAAAGTGAATTTAAGAAATTATTTAAAATCGAGAAAATGACCCCAGTCACCAGAGGGTTAGCTGTGGTTTCAGAGAGAGAGAGAGAGAGAGACGCAAACAGCTGATTTTAGGGAATTGTTCATAAATTTAAAAACATCCAACATCCCTCCCACCAGACAAAATAATGACCCAGAGATAAAAAGTAAAGAAAATAAAGTAGTGAGCAACTGAAATAGATTCCAAGTCATCCTTGGATCCCAAGTCCTATGAAGCCGTATGAAGCCGTGTCTCATGGCAAGTTATTTTCTCCTCTTTAACACACCGAGTAATATTAGGACCCTTGTGGTTCTGTCTTTCGGCAGCCGTGATAGCAAGGCTAACACAACGTGTTATCCTTTAGGAGAGGAGATTGTGATTGGTTATGTACCCCATAACTGTAATCACAGGAGGTCAAGATATTTCCCATAATATAACTTTTCCAAACATCAACATGACTTTCCCGGACCACGGCATTACCAAACAAGTGACGATGAAATTAAACACAGATGAGGAGTAGGGAAGTTTTTTTTTTATTGCAAACACATACTATAATATCCATGTTTAAGGGTTAGGAGGATGCATTGTGATACATTCACAACAATGTCATAAGTCCTATTTTAAAAACTCATCTGAAGTGTTTCTATTTTCTGGAGGTCCCACTCTACTGCTGACCAGTGACATCATCAAACAGCGCCTAGGCGCTGCTGCTCTGGACAGGTACACTTTGTTTGAGGGATTGAAACATGAACATATAAGTACTGTTCTCAGTATAGTTCAAGAGGCGTTGCTGGTTATTATGTTTGCTTATCTCTGAAAACAAGACATTGATTCAGTGTCAATATGCACAGTAATACACCTGTTAGTTCATTGTAAGTTACAGGTATATCCATGTGTTTTATTTTAAAGTGTCCACGAGTACCGTCTGTCCAGCTGGCTCGGGCAGCAGGAAGACATCCACCGCATTGTCCTGTACCAGTCTGACCCGAGCCTCACGCCCTGGACCCAGCGCTGCATCCGCCAGGCGGACTGCATCATTATCGTGGGGCTGGGTGAGCAGGAGCCCACTGTGGGCGAGGTCAGTGTAACTCACGACGGGTCAGCTGACGGAGATCCTTTAGCAGAAAGTACTCAGCCTGGTTCTTACGGTCATGGGGAACCTGGAAAGGTCATAGAGTTTTAAAATGGGTATTTCCAGGCCTGGAAAAGTCCTTCAAAAAGTTTAGTAAAAGTCATGTAAATGTGTTATATTCATGTGTTCATGTAAATGTGTTATATTCATGTGTTCATGACGTTCATTTACGCTGAGTTTGAAATAATGAATATGCTTTTAAAAGAAAGACTCAGAATATAAGCAGGCATACAAACAGGCATCTATATAAATGTTTATTCTTTTAATCAAACTATTGTCTCATTCATTTGTTTAGTTTAAATACTACATTTACTCACTTTTTACTGTTTACACCCAGATTTCACTAAATGTTTGTAATGGACATTTGGTTTAAAGTCATGAAAAAGTCCTGAAACCCGTTGGTCAAAACGCAGGGTTCATACACATTTTGGCCAATGGATTTCCATGACTTTGAACAAAATCTTTGGAATTTTTTGGAAATGTTGGACTTTAAATTTGGTTTAAAGTCATGGAAATCCACTGGTCAAAATGTGTATGAACTTTGAACCAAATTCTTTATTTTCTTTTGGATTTCTTGGAATTCTTCTGAATAAAAAAAGAGGATTTTTTTTAACTTTAAATTTGGATTAAGGGTCATGGAAAAGTCACATTTTGACCAATGGATTTCCATGACTTTGAACCAAATATTAGAATTTTTTTTGGAAATTTTAGACTTTTAAATTTGGTTTAAAGACATGGAAAAGTCATGGAAATTCACTGGTCAAAAGGTGTATGAACTTTGAACCAAATTCTTGAATTTCTTTTGGATTTCTTGGAATTCGTCTGAATAAAAAAAAATGTAAAAAAAAATTTTTTTTTTACTTTAAATTTGGTTTGAAGTCATGGAAAAGTCACATTTTGACCAATGATATAGAATTTTTTTTGGAAACTTGATTTTTATTTTTGGTTTAAAGTCATGGAAATCCATCCAAAAAATCATGACTTTTTCATGACTTTGATTTATTTTGGAAATGTTTGGATTTTTTAAAAATTTTTATTTATATAAATGTATAATTCATAATTCTCCCTGCAGCTGGAGCGGATGCTGGAGGGCGGCGCCGTGCGGGCCCAGAAGCAGCTGGTGCTGCTGCACAAGGAGGACGGCCCGCCGCCCAGAGGCACGGCCGAGTGGCTGAACATGCGCAGCTGGATCTCCAGCCACCACCACCTGTCCTGCCCCCGGAGGGTGTTCTCCAAGAGGAGTTTACCTAAACTGGTACTAACGGCAACCGACCGAGTCTTTCATGGGCCTTTCTGGACCAGTTAACAAATGCTTCCTTATTATTACTTAGAGAGAGTTGTACCAGCGCGTGTTTGAGAAGGATCCAGACCGTCACTCTGACTTCTCTCGTCTGGCCAGGATTCTAACAGGAAACAGCATTGCCCTTGTCCTGGGGGGAGGGGGCGCCAGGTACCACACACACACACACACACACACACACACACACACACACACACACACACACACACATCCAATACACCAGCATTGTAAGACTTAGGCTGCGGTCGAATGGTCTTTAGGAACCTTCCGTAGATAAAAGGATTATTCGACCACAGCCGTAACCTCAAGGAGCGACTGAGTAGAATCTCCATCAAATGTAATCAATACATATGTGTGCAAAATATGTATATTCCAATAAGAAGGTATAATCTCATTGTTTCTATTCTGATTGACTTGTTTCTGTCTCTCACTGCTCTGCCTTGGCCTGGAGCTTTGACGAGGTAGGTAGTGTATTCCTCTCAGCTATGATCTGACACCTGGTATATATATATAATACTAATAGACTGTTACTGCACCCATAGATCTACTACTTGCAAAGTCAATGCACAGACGCGAATGGTTGCGAACAATGAAAATTGACAGAAATGACGCACTGCGAAAAATATAAAGATAGAAGAGAAAGAGCCTTTATTTGGGAGGAAAGTGTAGAAATTATGGAGTGAGAGAAGGGTATGACATGCAACAAAGGTCCCAAGGCCGGGATGGATCCCGGACACTGTGTTAGCTGCTCTGTAGCCACTTGGCTACCAAAGGGGTTGGACTTCTTGGACTTGGTCTGTCAGCACTCACAGATTCAGACGAGCGGGGAGAGGAGAGGACAGTGGATAGGGCAAGTCTGTGTGGAAGAGAGAGGTTGGGGAGTTGGGGAGAGAGTAAGACGGAAGAAAGAGGTTAGAGGTAGAGATGTTCCTGTGAATATCAAGTCAAGTTGGTTTCTAGATTAGGGGGGAGGTAAAAAGGGAAGGAGAGAGCGAAAGAAAATAGGAAAGGAAAGGTCAGGGTTCTTACGGTCATGGAAAACCTGGAAGAGTCATGGAATTTTAAAATGCTTATTTAAAGTCCTTGAAAAAAATGAAATCCCAAAAGTGTAGTAAAAGTCATGTAAATGTGTTTTTTTTTACTGTTTATACCCAGATTTCACTAAATGTTTGCTCATGGACATTTGGTTTAAAGTCCTGAAACCATTGGTCAGGATGTGTCTGACCCCTGGAAGCTGGTTAGATGTAAACCTCTCAGTCTGGATGTTGAAGTCATCTTCAGGATGTTTGATAAAAGGATGTCTAATTACTCTGCTGGGCAGCGGAGCACAACAATGTTTAATTCCATCAGATGAGTGAAGATATCCCCACTGATAACATTTCCATATCCTGATGAACTTGTTAGAGCTAGTCTTTGATCCACATGAGGTTTCACGTGAGTTGACGGAGGACTCTCCCTTCAGGGGCTGCTCTCAGGTGGGCATCCTGCGGGCTCTGAACGAGGCCGGCATCCCGGTGGACATGGTGGGCGGCACCTCCATCGGCGCCCTCATGGGGGCGCTGTATGCCGAGGAGAAGAACAACAGCCGCATGCGGGTCCGGGCTCGGGAGTGGGCCATGGTGTGTTGACTTCATACTGAAACCTTCTTCACTCCATTTGAAAACGCTCTTGACTTCTCTTCTCGACACTCTTCTTTACTTAAATTCTATTCCTGAGAAATCATTTTTGGGGAAAGCTAACCCTTTGTGCTTCGTTCTCAGGATATGACCTCTTACTTTAAGAAGATCTTGGACCTGACCTATCCGGTGACCTCCATGTTCTCTGGAGCTTCCTTTAACTCCGGCCTGAGCTCGGCCTTCAAGGGCAAACAGATAGAGGTACGCTGGGCAGCGTTGGCATTGTTCCAAAGCATCCACAAGGAAAGGGTTACCTGCCTCTAATGCATCAGTTCTGCTGTGTGTGCTTATCATAGTGTATTTTATGTAGCAGTATGCATTATCGTCTGGATTCAGTTACCACTGCTGAAAGTGTATTTTGTGTTTCCGCCTTTATTTCACACTTGAAGTGAGCGCTTATCGAATATTCACCAGTTTGCACATTTCCTTGTGTTAAACAAGTTGTTACAAAGAACAGTAAGCGCTTGTGAGATTGTTTTGTTGAATAATAATGGTCTGATGCTTCATGACATGTTATATTCTGCCTCTGCTAGGACCTGTGGCTACCGTACTTCAACATCACAACAGATATCACCGCTTCCTCCATGAGAGTTCACACTGACGGTCTGTGCAACCTTTCACTTGTTTTGCTTTTTAGAAAACATCCAGCTACTTGTTTTTGAAGATGGCAAAACATTCACTACATTAATACCCCTCTGAAAACTATTTTTTTTACCCCAAAAAAAGATTTGTTACTGAAATAAATGAGTTAAATGTTTCCCTGGTGGTGGAGAATCATGGTAATGTAAAGTAAATTAACCAAACCATAAAATGACACTCTTGTGGTCCCTTAATAACTTCAATATTAAATGTAAGGCATGTTCTAATAGTTGTTAAAGTCTTTCCACGACTTAGTTTTGTCTCTCTTTGTAAACAGCGTTCTTACGGTCATGGAAAACCTGGAAAAGTCATGTAAATGTGTATATTCATGTAAGAAAGACGCTCAGAATATAAGCAGGCATACATACAGGCATCTATATAAATGTTTATTCTTTTAATCAAACTATTGTCTCATTCATTTGTGTCATTTAAGGTTTACTGTATGCTTTGTGTTCTCATTGTTAGTTTAAATACTACATTTACTCACTTTTTACTGTTTACACCCAGACTTCACTAAATGTTTGTCATGGACATTCGGTTTAAAGTCATGAACCCACTGGTCAGGATGTGTGTGAACCCTGTGTGAACCTGTCCACCACTCTCTGCCTCTCCAGGTTCCCTGTGGCGGTACGTGAGAGCCAGCATGTCACTGTCTGGCTACCTGCCTCCGCTTTGTGACCCCAAAGATGGACACTTACTCATGGACGGAGGCTACGTCAACAACCTGCCTGGTGAGCGACCGGCATGCTGCGACTGGGCTGCTCTCACACGGCTGGCATGTTCCAGAAGAAAATATAGGAACGCCACTTCATTTCAACAACGTGTTACCGTAAAAGTCAGGTTACAAGCAGCTCCCTGTTGCTGCTGCTGCTAGCTCCCTGTTGCTGCTGCTAGCTCCCTGTTGCTGCTGCTAGCTCCCTGTTGCTGCTGCTGCTAGCTCCCTGTTGCTGCTGCTAGCTCCCTGTTGCTGCTGCTAGCTCCCTGTTGCTGCTGCTGCTAGCTCCCTGTTGCTGCTGCTAGCTCCCTGTTGCTGCTGCTGCTAGCTCCCTGTTGCTGCTGCTAGCTCCCTGTTGCTACTGCTAGCTCCCTGTTGCTGCTACTGCTAGCTCCCTGTTGCTGCTGCTGCTAGCTCCCTGTTGCTGCTGCTAGCTCCCTGTTGCTACTGCTAGCTCCCTGTTGCTGCTGCTAGCTCCCTGTTGCTGCTGCTAGCTCCCTGTTGCTGCTGCTGCTAACTCCCTGTTGCTGCTGCTAGCTCCCTGTTGCTGCTGCTGCTAGCTCCCTGTTGCTGCTGCTAGCTCCCTGTTGCTGCTGCTGCTAGCTCCCTGTTGCTGCTGCTAGCTCCCTGTTGCTGCTGCTGCTAGCTCCCTGTTGCTGCTGCTAGCTCCACGTTGCTGCTGCTAGCTCCCTGTTGCTGCTGCTAGCTCCCTGTTGCTGCTGCTGCTAGCTCCCTGTTGCTGCTGCTAGCTCCCTGTTGCTGCTGCTAGCTCCACGTTGATGCTAGCTCCCTGTTGCTACTGCTAGCTCCCCGTTGCTGCTGCTAGCTCCCTGTTGCTACTGCTAGCTCCCTGTTGCTGCTGGCTCCCTGTTGCTGCTGCTAGCTCCCTGTTGCTGCTGCTAGCTCCCGTTGCTGCTGCTAGCTCCCTGTTGCTGCTGCTAGCTCCCTGTTGCTGCTGCTAGCTCCCTGTTGCTACTGCTAGCTCCCTGTTGGTGCTGCTGCTAGCTCCCTGTTGCTGCTGCTAGCTCCCTGTTGCTACTGCTAGCTCCCTGTTGCTACTGCTAGCTCCCTGTTGCTGCTGCTAGCTCCCTGTTGCTGCTGCTAGCTCCCCGCTCCTGCTGCTAGCTCCCCGCTCCTGCTGCTAACTCTCCGCTCCTGCTGCTAGCTCCCCGCTCCTGCTGCTAGCTCCCCGCTCCTCTGCCCAAGTCGGGTGTCGAGCCGGGGCGGAGAGCTAGCGGAAGTTAGCGGGGAACTAGCATGAGCACCAGCTGGCTACAGCAGGGAGCAAACAGGGACACTGACCGAAGGCAGTAGCGGCGTGTAACCCGACTTTTACGGTAGTTGGTTTTCACTTTCTGACGATAATAGTAAATGATATCAAGTCAAATAAATCCATGAGTAAAGCAGAAAGAGGCGGCATTGCTGAATGACTTAAAATAAACCTTCTGATCTCTCGGTATGTCAAACTTTTTTGTTACTCAAACAGGGCTCTCAGGTGTCACGCATTGAGCGTGACTGTCACGCATTTCGGTCTTAAGTCACGCCCTCCTGCCACACATCGTATTTCTCACGCTGAAAAAAAACTCTAGGCTATTTAATGTGCCGCAGCGCACAAACATGACCTGGTCGCTGCCCTCACCATGGAGGAATCAAGCACGTCTCCCCCGAATCCCCTGGAGCTCTGCCGCGAGGTGCCACTCATCAGCCAATCAAAAAAAGAAATGGGCTACACGAATAGCCAATCAGAAAAACATATCTGTTGTATCTGGGTGAAATGTAATCCAGCAACCAATGAAAATAAAGCTAATAATAATATGGGGGGGAGGGGGGCTAGTCTGTGTGTGGGAGGGAGGGGAGGGGGGGGAGAAAGGAGGAGGAGGAGGAGGAGGAGGAGGAGGATATGTCACTCTTACCTGTCTTAAAAACTTGAGAGCCCTGTTACCATGACACAACAAGGGCTCTATCATTACGAAGACCTGCTCGTAGTCCTCATGACCGCATGTTGGACTAACACAAGAACACCTGACATTCACCCGCATGTGTTTTCACTCAATCATACAGTAATCATCCAATACCTGGAGAGTACATGTACAAGTGGAGGAGTAGACTAAAGGACTGCTTCAGTCTCCGGCCAAGATGGAGACTGGTTTTAGATGACAAGTCAAACAAAGTCTTCCAGTAACGCCACAGGAGATGATGGGTAGAGAGCTCCATCATCATAATTTGATTTAACTATTAGAATATGTGCGCATGCCTCCTGGCCAGGATTACTTTTCTCTTCTCCGTTTATTAGCGTAAGGGAAGCTTTAGAATTTCACAACCCGATATTTTGCATTGGGTTTTTACAATGCAGGGATGGAGTTTCCAAAGTGACTCAATAAAAGATCAAAGGAGTTATGCCCTTCATAACTCCTACATGTAGAAACAAAACATGAATCTCCCATTTGAAATGAGCAAATCATTTTGTGATCGTGTCAAACCTCATTGCTCACAATAAAACGCTGAGTGAGAAACTGTGTCCCCTCTGAAACCTGGATACATCAGTGTGTTTCTCTCATTCCAGCGGACGTGGCTCGTTCTATGGGGGCCAAGGTTGTGATCGCGATCGACGTTGGTAGTCTGGATGAAACCGACCTCACCAACTACGGAGACTCCTTGAACGGCTGGTGGTTGCTGTGGAAACGCTTCAACCCTCTGGCCGAGAAAGTTAAGGTACACTTTCATGTCAGATGTCCTCTGTCTTTATATATGTTTCCATTGGCCAAAAATAATTCATATATGTAAAGAAATGTGAACGGTATCACCTGCTGAACTTGTTTTAGAGAACTGGTGGTGAGTCTACATGACAGGGCTCTTACGCTCATGGGAAACCTGGAACAGTCATGGAGTTTTAAAATGGTTATTTCCAGGCCTGGAAAAGTCATGGAAAAAAATAAAACCCCAAAGTTTAATAAAAGTCATGTAAATGTGTTATATTCATGTTTTCATGACGTTCATTTACGCTGAGTTTGAAATAATGAATATGCTTTTAAAAGAAAGACTCAAAATATAAGCAGGCATACATACAGACATCTATATAAATGTTTATTCTTTTAATCAAACTATTGTCTCATTCATTTGTGTCATTTAAGGTTTACTGTATGCTTTGTGTTCTCATTGTTAGTTTAAATACTGCATTTACTCACTTTTTACTGTTTACACCCAGACTTCACTAAATGTTTGTGTGTTTTATTCAGTCAATCATTACATTACAATTGTACAATAAATACAATACAATATTCTATATAATATACAAAACAGACAGACTGAAAAGGTAGAAGCAAAAAATACTTATATATTCCTATCCTAAATTATTATTATCAAATAAATCAGATAATTAATTTGAAATAAAGAAAAAATAAAATTAAAATAAACATATATATATATATATATATGTATACATATATGAGTTGTATACATCTCTCAAATCATATTTGCACTCTGTAAAGACACCAGCGGCGCTAGACTCTGCAGGCTTTACCTTCCAGGTCCTGAACATGGCAGAGATCCAGACCCGGCTGGCGTACGTGTGCTGTGTGCAGCAGCTGGAACTGGTCAAAGACAGCGACTACTGCGAGTACATCCGGCCGCCCATCGACCACTACGGCACGCTGGAGTTCGGCAAGTTCGACGAGATCGCAGTGAGTTCCGCTCTGTTCCTCGCGTTGCCCACGCCTCTTCCCCCTGAGCCTCCAGCCTCCCCTCCTCTGCTGCAGGAGGTGGGCTACCAGCACGGGAAGACGCTGTTTGCCGTGTGGCAGCGCAGCGGCGTGGTGGACAGCATGCTGAAGGACCGACATCAGGAGGAGTTCCACAAGACCAAGACCGGCCATGTGAGGACAGACCATAGTTTAGTCTCATCACATGTCATACCAGTAAAGACTCTGTTCATACACTTCAGAATGTGGAAATGTCCGAATGCCCAAAATCAAAAATTCTTCTTCAAGTGTGTCTGTGAAAGTTTTTCTGAATAATTAATAAGAAAATATTTTGTATTAACATAGCTCATAGATTACATCACTAATTAACAAATCTCTTAGAATCTGCAAATATGTTTAACACGTGTACAATATCTTTCACATAACTACGACTATAGAAGTGTAAAAAATATCCTAAGTCAAATTATTCAAAGGGGTCGGCCCATACGTATGGAATGTGTGGAGAGATAGTCTTAATACGGACGTAAATGTAGCCGTGGTTCTTTGAGGGACGAGAGTGTATATATTGCTATAATAATATTAATCAGTGAATGCATGCACGTAGTTGTGTGTCTTAAAGAAATATCTGAGTCCACTGCTCCATTGGGCTTAGTCCCTGCAAACGTGGAATATGTTACTGTTTGGAGAGATGGTCTCTTCACTCAGAGAACCAGGGTTACAATGTAACCAAGTGTTCTACATCATCAGTACCAACAAAAACAGGGAGATTAAAGTGAGTTGAAGCTGATGTAAAGCCCTCTTTGTCTCTTTCAGGTGGTTACCTGTCCGAATGCCTCCTTCACAGACCTGGCAGAGATAGTGTCGAGAATCGAACCTGTGAAGAATGCCTTGATTGATGGTTGGTTATCAGTAAAATATTGAAATCACAAACCAATGCATAAAAAATGTGATATATATACATTGAACAAAATCGTAATACCAAAGCCTACGTTGACTTTGGGTGTAGCTGTAAGTAGTGTGAATAATAGGTGCTCACGTTGTCTCTTTCAGAGGAACTGTCTGATGACTACCAGACAGACTATGACGAGGAGGCGGTGGAAAGCGCTCTATCGGACTTTGAGGCCTTCACCGCAGGCAGTGAGCACACAGAAGAGGAGACGGGAGACACCGCTGAAACCGTACGTATGAAACCTAGCAGCATGGATTTGTTGTAAAGCAATGCTTGCCTGTTTCTCATTGGCCAGGATGCAATCATCCTAAAGGAAGCCAAAGACTTTTCACTTGTTTTCCTGTTCCACAGGACGAGGAAATTCAAATCCGAGTTCGACGCCGGCCGAAGAGTACCCCGCAAAGTCCGGGGCCATGACCTCCATCAGAGCCTGTCAGGGCTGCTGAAGATGCTCCACG